>NC_071118.1:9614722-9916944 GCF_024256425.1 Clarias gariepinus | reverse complement strand
TATGCTTTAAAAGAAAAAAAAAAACTCTCCATTGGTTTTTCACTGGTTTCAGCCATTCTGTTGAGGTGGTGGTAGTGAGTATATCCCTGCGGTTGCATGGCCGACTCATGGATTTAAGGGCTTAGTCAGGTTTCAGTGAAGCGCAGCACATTGCAGTATCTGACCTCTCATTGTGAGTATATGTGATAAAGCAGCTCGTCCATCTTATTGTCCATCTTATTGTCCATTAACTGAATGTTAGACAGTAGAGTGCTAGGGAGTGGGGAGACGGTCTTAATCTTAATCTTGCCAGCACTCCACTGCACTCTTTCCTGTTTTCTGTAACATTGCCATCGGCAACATGGTGTCAGGAAAATGGTTTTTCTTATTTGAGGGGATCGATGTTGAAATTATAGACCTTATGTGGAGAACGCTTTAGGTCTCATGCACAATCTTAGCCAGAGTGTTTTGGATGCAAAGTAAAAGACAAAACATGATTGCAAACATAAGTTTGATATGTTGCATTGCTTCAGCACCATTGCATAGCCAGGAGGTATCTAATATTAAAATGTCACAATTGGAGCAGTTATTAATTGTTGGGAATAATGACATTGGTGGCTTAGTGAAAGGTTCCTAACTTACCATGAAGTAGGCCCGGGTTCGATTCCCAGCCAATGCCCAAACCTCAGTCACTGGATGCAGTGCTGGTCCCAAGCCTGGATAAAATGGAAGGGTTGTGAAAAGACGGGCTTGCGGTGTAAAACCTGTGGCAAGTGTGTGTGCGGATTGGATGGTCTGCTGTGGCGACCTCTTGACAGGAGCTTCTGAAAGTCTAACAACAACTAGTTGTTGAGATAGTTAAGAAGTCAAATAACCATTGAAGAAGTCTTTCTTTTACAACAGAGTAGGTTCGGATTTATTTACAAAGCTACTTGTTCATTCTTTTGTTAAGTGACTCTCATAAACTTATAAGGACTCATAGACGCTATGTCTACGAGAGTCATGAGACAAAAGAACGATTGATTCGGACCAGAAGACTTATAGACGCTATGTCTATGAGAGTCACGTGACAAAAGCATGAAAGAGTAGGTACCCTTAGGCACCCTGTTTAGTGTGCAGATTGCCTTGAATTTTGATGATTTGTTCAGCGTGTAGCTCTCAGGTTTATATGCATGGAAAAGTAAGCAGCATAACCAATCTCGCCAAATGTTCTTTTTCAAGTGGCTCCCAACAACAATTTTCAGCCAAGAGCTAGAGCTAAATTTCATGAAGGAGCAAAATTCCATGCTCTTGCATTGTAGAACACGAGAAATGTAGCTGGAAGTGGTTGGAGAATGTAAGAAAAACATTCCAGGAGTAAGAAAGCGAGAACAATTGAATGCAAAGAGTGTGCAAAGCTTTGTTTGTGGCGTAAAAAATATAGCCTATTTATATTATAATATATTTGTTCTCTTTATTGGGTGGCATGAGGCATAGTGGTTGGCGCTGTCGCCTTGCACCTCCTGGGTCCAGGTTCGATTCCCTCTTCATGTCTGTGTGCATTGAGTATGAATGTTGTCTTTGTGCTTAGTGGGTTTATCCAGTTTCCTCCTATAGTCCAAAGACAAGAAGATTAGACTAATTGGTGTTCCCAAATTGCCTGTCAATGAGTGTGTGTATGTGTGTGCCCTGCAATGGATTGGCACCCCATCCGAAGTGTACCCCACCTCGTGCCCTAAGTGTCCTGGTCCCCCACAACCTTGTATACAGGATAAAGCGCTATAGACAATGATGTTTCTTTAATATATTCCTTTACTGTATTATTGTATTTAATAAAGTGACCAGTCTTTGGATTGATGTGCAGGAACAGACAAACCTAATGTTGATGTGGTTGTTATTATTATTTTGTTTATGTATATTATTATCCTAGACCCCAGTTCTCAGCTGGGTAGCTTTTCCTTGGTCCCTGGCTAACTACTGTTTACTGGGTCTTTTGGTGCTTAATGAAAAGCCTGGAACACTTTCTTCTTTTACTCTTTTCCTTATGTCTTCTCTCCATGCTCTCGTTAGCACTCTGTGTAAACACAGAGGTTGCTTTTTTTCTTTTACCTCCCCAAGTCCTCTGCATGTAAGCACCACCTGCTGAAACGGATCGGTAGGGTGGTCTTATTAGCGTTTATCTTCAATAAAACACATTTAAAGGTAGCGGCACCATAGTAGGCGAACTAAGTCAAATAGCGCTTTTAAGCTGGCTAATTTGAGTTGCGCCCGAGAAGTTTGGCAGAAGGATACCTGTGTATTCCACTCTGGTCGATGGATTAAGCAGACTGAAACAGTCTTTGATGGCTGAATGAAATGTTATTCATCGCTCATGCAGTGAATGACCATTCTGCATGACTGTCCCCCAGTCGTATTCATGGCCTCATATCCATAATGTCATTGTGCGAGAGTGTATCAGTGCATGTCAAACGTCATTGTGAATGTCAGTGCTTCTGTAGCCTGGTACAGAAGCAGCAGGAGGCCTAATCCCAGCAGAATTGTGGGGAAAAGCAAGCCAGGCGAGGGAAGGATGCGCGTTTCATGCTGAAAGCACTGACCATGACAGAAGCCTGGCTGATGCAAGGCCTGCATTGGCCACAGACTCTAATGGATCAGGAAGAGGACAGTAGTGAGGGAGCATAAAGGTCAACATTGTGTGTAGGAGGTTATGGTGTGTTATTGCAACCTATGCCGGCATGCTGTCAGTGGCCAAAATTGCATTCGTCACTTCTCTTGTTGTTATATCCACCATGGCAGCCGAAGAAGGTTTCGAAATCAGGTGTTAAGCTGTAAACAAAACCCAGCTGAGGAATTTCTCAGCTGGAGATGGAAATGAAATAAGTATATCGAACGTATGGCTGTTTCAAGATTTACGTTTTTCTTCTCGGCAGATAAACCAGAAGTGAAGATTGTCGTGGGGTTTCCTCAAGGACTGACCAGAGAGGGGGAAAACCTGGAGCTGATGTGCAAGACCAAAGGCAAACCAGAGTGAGAGGGTTTTCATTCTTTTTCAATATCCATAAATCCCTTTGACGTACTATAAATGTCAAGGTAGAGTTGTTGGTTTTCCATATATCGAAATGATATTGAGTGAATGATAGTAAAGTAAGAAGTAAAACATGCTCTAATATGGAAATAAAGAATCATGGGGTGGTTTAATACAATTTACATTGAAGCACAATTACTGTATGGTGATGTTTTCTATGTCAGCATTCCCCTGTAGTTTATTACACGTATCCCACAGCAATCTGGTTTTAAGTTATAAAGACTAATTTTAACCATAATTAACCATATATTTATCCACATAGATTAGAGAATTCCCCAGTGCTTTCTTACCCCTTTTCCACTGCTCTGGTTCCCGTGCCGGCTCCCAATTTTGGAACCAGTGCCGCGCTTTTCCACAGAAAAAGATTGGTGCCGGTGCCCTAAAATAAGCATATTAGTTATAGGGAGCGTAAAAAAAAAATGGCGGAGACCCAAAGTCCGTTAATGTGGAGCGCGGGCGAAACAAAAGCGCTTTTGGCATTTTGGACATTCGCAGAGATTCAGCAGAAATTGGAAAGTGCTTTAAGGAAAAAAAAGTGTATGAGGAAATAAGAGAAGAACTAATAGTCGCAGGCTTCACATGAACAACCGACCAAATAGTGAATAAGCTAAAAAAACTGAAGGAAGACTCTCAGCGGTTACAACACGTTGAATAAGCTGCCGCTTTTAACAGTTGGCATTGTCCTAAAGCAGCTTCACACAATCAAAAGAATTATTTAAGTTTGTATGGAATTTGAATGTGTATGAATCAAAATGGTCAGATAGTCCCTGGGGAGCAAGCCGAGGGCAACAGTGGCAAGAAAAAACTCCCTAAGATGGTAGTAGGCCGAAACCTTGAGAGGATTTGCATTCATACTGTGTGTTAGTTGGCAATACATTTTCATACTAGTTTGGAGAATAACCAGTAAACTGACTTCGGCCATGGTCGTTTCTGTTTAGTGGGCGTGGCCTGTGACGTATTATCATGCAGCTCCCATTGAGCTCCTGTCTAGTGTAAATGCGGGCCGGTTCTCGGTGGTTCCCAGTCCAGCACCGGCCGAGAACCACCTGGCACCAGCACCAGTGTAGTGGAAAAGAGGTAAATGTTGTTCGTAGGCCCAGTGTTAAAAAGCAGCATCTCCACCATCTTTAGCAGGATGGAATTAACACATCCTTTCCATCAGACATCGTATCATGTGCTGTGTGAATGCTAAAGCAGAAACGCAGGCCGGAGCAGACTGCACATGTTGCGTCTGGTAATTGTATGGTAATCAGTCCTCAGGAGCCCAGGCTCTGAGCCTAAGTGTGATTTGCATGTGCATACTGAAGAGGCAAGCTCGAGCCAAATGATGTCATCAATCACACACTGTGTTTCTTGCTTTCGTGCCATCAAACCCTGCGCCATCAAACATTACCTCACACATAGAAGCATCTATAGTGTCTAATTGAATAACCTGTGGATGACAAGACAATTGGGCAAATGTGTGCAAACACAATGAGAGGTAATTCATATGCGACTATGCACCCCCAGCACCTCCTTTCCCTCCAAACTCTTTATTGTGCGGGAAGCTAGAGTTCCTCACGCATTCATTTAATAAGCATGAGAATACAATCAATACAGTGAGCCCGAAAATTAGAAGTCATTTTCATTAGATGCAGGAGAAGGGGCTGCAATCATTACTGTCATATAACGTTGGGTTTGGTGCTCAGGGGCCATTTGTATTCTGCCTCTAACCCCAGGTTCTCTTCAGCCCCTCTACTGTGCCTCTCTCTCTCTTTCTCTCTCTTCTCTTCCTTTCAGTAAAATAAAGAACTTTTTTTCTAGGTCATTTTCTCTTCTACAGTACCATCGCGAGATCCATGCCTGCATCTTTATTCCACGCGTGTATATACTGTATATTTATATTTAATCTCAGATTCTCAGTTTTTTTTTTTGTTGTTATTGCTATTTTACAAAAGTTTCAGCTTTGATTAAAAAAAAAAGAAAGACATATTTCCATGAAAAAACAAAAAACACAAAAGCATGCCCACATTCATACTTACTTATTCATTTTCTTTAGTTCCTCTCAATGTTTCGGAAATGAAAATCACAGAAACACGACAACAAGAGAAGCCCCCTTCCTCAAAAAGAAAATAAATAAAATAAAAAAAAACTCTAGGGAAATAACTAGGCTAGAGCACCACCACTGAGCCTTGAGAGAGCTAAAGAGAGGCTTTTAGTGGCTTTAGCTCAGTCTGCCCATCATTGTGAAAATGGGGAAAGGCCGTTTCATGGCCTGTTTACAATAGCTGTTAGGACAGAGAAACAAGACCGTTAGTGGCACTTAATGGCAATAGACAAGAGAAAAATATCAACCTTTGCTCTTTTTGGCCCTGCTTACAGCGATCCAGCTGACTTAAGTAGAGCATATTTTCCACCCAATTTCTTTTTAAAGCAAGTTTGCTGTGTCCTCTTTCTCACCGTAGGCCTCAGCAGGTGAACTGGGTGAAGGTGGATGACGACGTGCCCTCTCATGCCGTCATCACCGGCTCGGACCTCTACATCGAGAACCTTAACAAGTCCTACAACGGTACTTACCGATGCGTGGCCTCGAACTCAGTGGGAGAATCCTACGACGATTACATCCTCTACGTGTACGGTGAGTTCACCAAGTGAAAGCAATCTTCAAGCTCCTTTCGCTCACCCTCGCTGGCGCTGAATACGAGATCAATAAGCTTGATCTCAACAACGCTTCCTTTTTCCTTAAGATATCACACCCCGATCTGAGCATTCTCCTGAAAATCAGAACTCATTTCTGATATCGCTTACAGCACTAAGCCTGCGGAGAAATGACTCGCGTCTGGTCTTAGATTGCAATAATCGACCTCTGTTTAAAAGGATTTGTGTTGTGCGGAGAGTCTTTAAGTGGTGAGCTATAGTAGTATTTACAATGCACAGCTGCGCGAGTAAAAAAGGGAAAGAGGCGCACTCGTCGGAAACCATCTGCACCTCCTCATTGTTGACTGTGTTGATTCGGTTTTGCTGTATTTTTGTAATAAAGCGTTATGAGAAATCATTAAAGTAAGTGATGTAATAGATAAGTACTTACGGCAACTGTCTGTGGATTTCTTTTTGCTTTTTTTTAACTGCGTAATTAGAAACAAGGACCGGACCTAAATGCAATTGAAATTCAAAATATGACAGTGAAAGTGTCTGGCTGTATCTTTTTCATTGTGCAGCTGTGCCGGTTCAACATGGAAGATGTGCCTGGGTGAACATTGTTTCTTTTTTTGTTCGGTTCATATTTGCTGCACGAAAAGTATTGGCAAAAAAAAAAAGTGCTTAGATTAGGAGTAAAATAACTGCGACATACTTCACAGCAATTTGCCAACGATTACAATGTTTTTCATTAATAATTGGCACTTTGTTCAGTTAGTCAGTCATTTGCCACGGTAAATATTGTAGAATTTTTTCAGGAAGTTTTCACTTTTTAAATTATATATTATAAATACTGTATATTTCAACACTTTGACACTGGAGACTCCTTTTCATATTCTCTTGTTATACTGATGTCTCCTTACAGAAGAAAAAATATCAGTTATTATATGCATTTATTGTATTATATATGCATTTATAGTCCCTGTAAATATAGTAACAAATGCTAGCATAAATAAGGGCCTTTATATAAACCTGCGATTTGTACCGCAGCCAGCAGTTAAAGAAAACGAAGTCAGTTTAAAGTAAGTTCAAAAATAATGCGACTAGATTGAAAGCCCATATCGTTAGGTTTAAAATGGGGGAAGAATTATTTGTAACCTCCGCTGCGCCTCGATACGCTTAGCGGCTAGCTCTGACATCCTTCCCGGCCGGGAGAGACAGCAAACACACATAAATACACATACACACAGTAGGCTTGGTGGCACTGTCTGATGTTCTCTGTTTATTAACAGCAAAGAAAGCATATTAGTCGGATGCCTTGTGTCACGTATATCTGTTACATCAAAGAACAATAAATTATTATCATGTTCAGAGAAGAAGAAAGACAGAGGAAGATCCATCCGGATGAGGTCTGTATGAAGTATTACCATATAATGAATGGAGGAAGAACAACAAGGGAGCGGAAACCTGGGAACTTTATCAACGTCTCAGGAAAAAAAGTACTGTAAGAAGATGAAAACGAAAAAGTCAGCTAGTTTATGATTGCCAATTGGAGCACTATTCTATAAGATTTCAATTTTTTTATTATAATTATTCAGATTCATGCTTAACTAATCCTCATCAACCAATCCTGGAAACCCCACCGTCTAGTATCGTCAGTTTCTCTTGGTGCGAAACCCAACCATGCAACTGCATCCTCCGGTACAGGACAGCTGCACTAGTGATCCATAATCCCGTCACCAGACGGTTCAATAATCCATGCGGTAAACTGGCCTTGCTTTAGTTCCCGAATGCTGCGCCGTTTGCGTGGTAAACTCAGATATCCAGCTCCAGTAGGTGTGTTCCAAATCCTTTCCCTAGAACGCTGTGCGAAGCTGCCAGGCTTTTCGCACTTCTCCCCCACGAGAAGCTTGGCAGACATTGCAGGTGGAGAATTCACAAGCACCCAGCCTGTAGAAGAGGACAGGGGGAGTTACACACACCATGCGCACCTCTCACCCAGACTGAGGTGAGATCAACAGCCTTATTAAAAGCAGCGTGGGCCTACGGAGTCCCGTCTGGCCGGGCTCCTGATGGCTTTGATGTCTGCCGCCACTTTTTTAAATGTCTACTGTAATTCACGGGCATATCTTGTCCTAGTATTAGAATTGCAAATGGAGTGTGGAGCCTGGAAGCTGGGACCGGGCTGTCAGCGCTTAATCTTGCGTCATGTTGCTCTGACAACCCCGCACAGCCTCCCACCTGAACACAGTGTGTTAACAGAGCGCTCTGACACCCTCCAGTATTTTACAAGCGCCACACTTGCGCTCATAAAGACAGCCACCGATGACATCTGCACGCTTCATAGTCTTATAATTATTCTCCTTCGTTTTTTTTTTTTTTTTTTTTTACGCAATGACATCTGCTTATTACAAACAGCCGTCCTGTCACTTTCCTGAGCTCCGTCGGCGTGGTCTAAAAAGTCACCTCGAGTGTCTGAAATAGTCCGAAATTCCGTTAAAGAATGGTGCAATTAGAGGCTTTTGAAACGCAAAGAGAGAGAAAGACTGTGACAGAATGGCTGTTTAGCAAGTTGTCAAGCTCATGGCACATTTTCAGACATCCCGCACATGCATTAAATAGCATACCAGAACAGTAATTGTTAAACCATTGATGCATGATCTTATAGAAACCATCTCCATAGTGTTTTAATACACTTTTCAAGGTTTTGTCATGGAAAAGTAAATGCGTTAAGTTAAATATTCCATTAGAACCGCGCATGTCAGTTGAAAACGAGAGCTCTCTCTCTCTCTCTTTTTTTCCATCTCGCTCTGCGAGATTAACAACACCAAGAATAACTTCACACGTTTATAATTGGAGAGTCTCTGTAACCTTAGAGCTCATTTCTGAACGACTGCTTGTCGAAAGGGACAAATCAGATGGACCGAGCCATCAGCTCTCGTGGCCTTTTCTTACGCTCCGCCAGAACATATGTATTGCAGCAGCCATGCCTTTCTAATGCAGCTATTGGAAGCTAAGTGATGAAGAACGCTCAGAAGAGGGCTGGCACTAAAGAGGTTATGGGCAGAAAAAAACGACATTCCCTGAGACACATTTCCAGAGCTCCAGTGCTAGAAGAGCCTTGCAGGGGGAATGAGAGGCAGCATACAGGGCTGTAACCAGTTTACGGCACACCGTTAACCTAATAGAGACTAGCTTTCGCCTCCACAGCCCCAGACCCTTTTTATTGCACCCTCCTCCTCCGCTTGTCACCCTCGCTCTCGTTCCCGCTCCGTAACACTTCCGCTAGTGCTTAGAGTGCTTTCCTCTGTCATCGTGCTGCCGCCTGCGAAAAATCGATCACTGCACACGCATGAGATGCAGCCTAACTCCAGAAAGAATGGGTTTTGCAGTGTTGTTGTGGATTACAGCTTATAATACAGTCCTGGCTCAGGCTCTTTCCACCGAAGAGCTCCATATGTCTCCGTAAATGCCAGGGCGCATAAAAAGATATTCGTCACAGCACAAGCTTCGTTTCCCCAGCCACAAAGCCAGCGCTGATCGACTCTCGCAACAGAGACAAAAGCTGTGATTGATAACCCGCCTCGTCTCGCAACAAGCTACAGACTACTTGAGAGAGCTAATTGTTCCACATACTCAACATCTAATTTGAAGCAGGCAAGAACACTTCTCCCAGAAGTACACATACAGTAACTCCCAAGCATCCAGGCTCAATCGAGCAATCTTTAAAAATCTGCTCTGAAAAAAAAAAAAAAACACAAGATCTGCAGTCCTGCCATTGCGGGCCAAATCCCATCACTGTGTCATTATAATGAAGCTGTAAATTCGCCCCGCTCGACACTCTCCCTTCATTCTTACAGCCCCGCTCACTTTCATTACATTTGAGCCGCCGATATTTCCCTCGCAATTTGTTGCAGTCGTGACACTCGCATTTAAAAGTCAGATTTCGACGATACATCTCGGCTGCTGTCAAACATGGCTGCGGTAGTTTGCCTCTCAAGAAATCACCCAGCTGGAAATGCAAATGCACAAGTATCAGACTCGGTAATGTAAAAAACGCTTCCGGAAGTGTCAGAAACGGCAATGCATGGCAAATTACATGCATGTCAATGGAGCTGAACTTTCATAACAATGAACCGGTGGATTGGTAGCTGCTAACCAAGGCTGCTTGACATTATCAGGAGTTCAAGTGATTTCCTGTGCTTCTGATTTGGATTCATTATGATGGATGGCACGTGCAAGCGCGTCTTTCAGTTCTGTGCGCAATTGAAGATCCTTACAATAAAAGTCGGAGCGTCCGCACCGGGTGCGATAAGTCGTGGTTGGAAAAGGAGGAAGCAGACACCTGCACTATGCTGGATTCTCGTGTCAATTGTTATCCTCCAGTAAGCCCCGTTAGCAGAGCCCAAACTGGATATCCGTTTGCAAAAAACATGAGCAGAATGATGACTACACGGCCAGACTCTCACTCGACTGCCTCCAGCTGACCCACTGATGCAACCTACCTGTAAATACTCTCATTAACGTGTACACCCGCTCTTGATTGTCACGAAGTTGGCCAGGATGCTGCATGCACTTCTTTTTCATCATTAGCCTTGTCATAGAGTCATCACTTAATAGGCCAGAGGGGACTCATCAGTCTCCTGTCATGATATGCAGCCAGCGGATTGGGCGGGTGCCTTCCTTTTTTTTTTTTTCTTTTTCTTTATGAGGCACCTATTGGCTTGGTGGTCCCACCCTCCCTTACCTTTCTCTATCTCTGCATCTCCCAGCAGGAGGAGTCTCTCCACAGCAGCACATTCATCTCACTCTATTTGCCGGGATCATTAATGGGGGCGGACTCCCCCCAGCCCTTCCTTCATTAGGCGTTAATTGGAGTCAATCACTCCAGGATTCTTGTCAATGCTGGATTTGACTGTACTCATTGTTATTTCACGCCGTTCACTCAACGTCTGTCTCACCCATTGATCCTCAAAAAAAAAAAAAAAAAAAAAAAAACAGGCAAGAAGAATGCACAGAGCTAATTGAATTTACTCCCTATACTGAGTAAGTGTGCTATGTCTGGCACTTATTGATGGAACGTTTCTCTGTTTTGCCAAAAACAGATGGGATGAATTTGTCTGCATATGCCTCTATCTGTCTCTGCCACTGGAAAGCACACGGATCCAAATAGGTTGTATTTTATATCTTTTTTTTTTTTCTTTCACAGGCACATGACAGACAGAGGACGAGATGCTGGGTATCTCTGTGTTTATACCCCCAGAGCATCAGAACCATTGCAATATTTGTCAGGATTAGGTTCTGCCCTTTACACGCAAACAAAAGCCTTTCTCGAACAAACAAACAAAGCCCAGGATAGAAGGTGGTTCTCGGGTAAATCAACTGCCCAGAGATGTTGATCACTCTTTTACTTGCACGTGTCCTTTTTGTTTTTTACATAACGATCCTAAATGACCATTCGGCATCCGCTATGCGGCAGACAACGACGGTGCCCCGTGCTCCTCCGCTTCCCCACTGTTTATGCATGCCTAATCGCGGGTAGAAGATGCACCCTTTTAGCAAGTGGTCCGCTGGGAAAGCAGAGAGAGCTGGGATCGAGGGAGGGACTCCAAAATGCCGTATGATGAGCTCTTCTTCCTGCGTGCGCACGTCTGGGGAATTGGCTTAACTGGCAGTGTTTTGCCATGGCCCAGGTTTAATGAGCCTGCTTCACACACCTCACATCTCAGCCTGCTGAGATGATTCATAATGTGCTATGATAAACCCACACAAGCGTGACACGGCAGGAGCGCGCCTGCTGTTTAAAAGGTAAAAAGCCCTAAACTTATTGATTCACTTCAGGGTTAGTGCGTTCTCTTTAAAGAGACATGGCTAAATATTTACCTAGTAGACCTCGATAAGGAGCATAGACTAGAGCTCCTTTTTTTTTTTTCTTTTTTGGACTGTCACATTTTT
This sequence comes from Clarias gariepinus, assembly GCF_024256425.1. NCBI lineage: Eukaryota > Metazoa > Chordata > Actinopteri > Siluriformes > Clariidae > Clarias > Clarias gariepinus. Next base: position 9,905,330 of record NC_071118.1, on the reverse strand, counting down.
AATGAGCCGCTGACACTATTAATCCCAAACATCTGCTAGGCATTCACAGTTCGTAACAGGATCGAGCCAATTAAGTTGGCCCACCACCGAGGATGAGATTGGTCTTAAGCTCATAGCACACCATATTCTACGCAGTCAGTCAGCTTCCCATGTGTGTGTGTCAGTCAGGATTTTGGGTTTTTTTTTCTTGCCCAAACCTTTCCCTGTGACAGGAGTGTCTGTAATTGGTTAAGCATGGCGGCAAATAAACAATAAAGGTGGCAGGCCTTGCTGCTTGTTTGCGAAATTTAATAATGTGCATAAAATCCAGCTTTGTTCTTAAGTTATTACGTTTTTTTTCTCAATATTTGCTTTACATACTACTGCCTGATCCACCTTGAGTCAAACTGTGAAATATATGTTTAAATTGTTTAAATGTAAGCATATACCGATCGGCCATAGCATTAACACTGATTATCAATTATATACCAGTAAATTGGTGCCAGGATCATGGGCACTCAAGGCTTATTTATGCCTGCCTGTTTGGTCTGATCCAACATAAAATCTAATGCTGCCTATAATAGAAGTGTATCAGAACACCCAGTCCATTACAGCCTGCTGCGTATGGGGCTCAACAGGCCATGACTTCAAGGTTGTCGTTTCGGCCTCAACGGAACCGTTGAAAAGAAATCGAAAAAACAAGTCAGATCCATGGGGGCCTCACCCCACAACCCACAGCACCCAAAAGATCTGCTGCCTCCCCAGAGGTCTTGGGACATCACACCTCAAGGGGTCATATTGTAGGTTAAGTGGCACAAGGTGTACACCATATTAAGCATTATGTTTAAATGTTATGCCTGATCATTTGTATATATGTACACTTTGCACATGGCCAAAATTGTTGTCATTCAGAACAACTCAAGAGCATTTCATTGGAAAATGACTGCAGTGATTAATCCATTTTTTTACAATTAACATTTTTTTTTTAACCCTAACTGATGCCTTGAGTAGCTTTTTATTTATTTATCACCCCTGCCAAAAGACACATCCAGTGGTCGTGGAAAGGATGTTGCTTTATTTCAGAAGGGTCAAATTATTGTCATTAATTATTAATATTGTAGATAATTAAAATAAGAGCATGCCGTTGTCAAAATTTTGCAATATTGGATGATAAGAAATTTATTTAGTAAAAATAGACTGAACTGGCAAAGCATTGATGTTTATAGAGGGTAAACATTTAGAGCTTTATATTGTTACTTTACACATTCCTTTTATGTGTTATAATTAAGAAAGGCTAAAAAAAATTATTTGTGCCAGCATACAGTAGCAGTCGGTCATAACCATTTCAGCCCAGAGAATCTTAAATAATTAATTTCTAAGAGCAGAACTGAAATAGAGACACTATTTGTTAAACTAAAGACACAGTAATCAATCTCTAATTGTAATTTACCTGCTGCTCATATGATAGCTCATTAGTGTCAAAATCCAACTGGTTTTGTGGCCGTGCCGATCAGGGCTTGTTTACCTCTGTTGATTGACGTGAACAGTGTGGTGAGGATGTTGTTTTTCCTTTAACGTTGGCAAATATGAATCTGAAAAGTTCACTCTGTAAACAGTGAAACTCTTACAGTATAGTAATAGATACATAGATATTTTTATGAAAGAATGCCTTTTGTTTTTGCACATAAAAGCATGTGCAAAAGCATCGAACAGGTAATCCATATGAGTCTCTATTATTTGTTGTCAAGTGGGTTTTATTGACATTTCTTCTTATAACTCGTATACACTTAGAGACACACTTAGATACACCAGGTAAAGTGAATATCACTGATGATCGATTATGTACCAGTAAACTGGTGACAGGATCATGGGCATCCAAGGCTCATTTACAGTACAGCTTGTCACATATGGGGCTTAACAGGCAAAGAGTTTAAGGTTGTTGATCTGCCCTTCAAATTCACCGGATCTCAGTCCGAACAAACCATGGATATCTCCGGACAAACAAGCGCGATCCATGGCGTCCCCATCCCATAGCACCCAAGGGATCTACCACTTACTGTACAGTACGTCCAGACACCACGGGACACCCCTAGAGGTCTTGTAGAGTCATGCATAAACAACAATGTGGATCAAAGGGTAAAAATACAATAAACAATAATTAAATAGGACAGTACACAAAAACCAAGAAGGACAATAGTCCTATCGGATGGGATTTTTATTAGTATGGTACATTACGTTGTCACTAAAAGAAATCCTGAATTAACCTGATCCCTCCCCCAAAAAATATATGAATTTACGCAATATATGAATTTTTTTTTTTGGCCCGGACATATCAAATTAAAAGCTGGACGTGCTTTCTAAATAAATGTAAAGTAAGAGTTTGAGTATATTATCCATTTCTTTTAAAAGTAATAACATCAAAGATTAATTACTTTAGAGGCAGGTGTCGAGTGTCAATCACTCACCTACTTCAGACGACGCGCTCTCTTTGTAAAAACCAAATTAAAGTAGCTCTACAGGTGGTTGATTGAATCATTGTAGTTTGAGACAGAAATTAATTTGATCTACTAACCTGTGATTCAGAGGAACTTTTCATTGGCATGTAAAAAGAACCAGATATGACCAGACGTACTGTAAAGCCATCACACAGCCTTTAATTTATTTATAACTGCCCTTCACACACATGGTGAATAAATGATCAAACCTTTGATAGAATGTGGATCTAAAATAATAATCATTAAAAACACAGTGTCTTTATGCATCATTTTTTTTTTTTTGGAATTGAATTTTAGCTTTCTCATTTGGGACCAGACCGAGCTCTGTGTGAGGCATGCACTGAAAGACAGGTAGCGGCTGCCATTTTCCGAGTTGTTGCAGCGTGCCATGTGTGTGATGGAGGCAGCTCTGAAACTTACTCTCTCTCTCTGCATGTTTCTCGCTATCCCTGGCTGTGTTCCCTCCTCCTGGATATTTTATCATTAGCGAAGGGAAGTGTTCCCGGGCTCCCGCCGCGCTCTTTTGATGGAGCGCGGACAACAAAGCTGGGAGGGGAGACAGCCGGCCAATTTCCTCAGCACAGATGTTAACACAGTGGTATCTGTCTGGATGCGCCGGGCAAACAGTGGCGCCGCCTGCGTCACTTTTCACGCCTGTTATCTCAGCGGCAAGCACGCTATCCACAAACAGCCTCCCTTAACCAGAACCAGCCTCGTATGCTTTCATTTTGTTCGTTTCATTAACTATCACCTGTTTGTCTGTCCTGATTACTCCACACGCAAAGGAACATTTCCAGAAACAGACAAAGCAGCCTTCATTTTTTTTTATTATTTTTTTTTTTTATGGGGTGCAATTATGCTCCAGTTGAATTGAGAATAACATTCAAGAATGCGATCACCAAGCTCTCTAGATGGTGAATGACAAATTAACACTCATCTTGTCACCTAACTCTAATTAATTTAACGAATTATTTCATTAGTACACATGGCGTGATTAGTTTTCGCACTGCTGGTGCTAATAAACTTGCATCTGGTCATACCAAATCCTAACAAGGTACCAGTACAACCCCCTGTAGAGAGCATGTCAGTGATACAGTTGATACCTCAACATCATGGTTTGGTGGTATGGGCTCCCTTTTTTTTTTTTTTTTTTGTTCCAAACATTTACTCTCATCCTTTTGTGTTATTGTTTCCTTTCATTGTGCCTTCATTCCTTGGCTTCTCATCTTCAATGTGCTTTCATGCTCTTTTTTTATTTAGTGGCTGCTGACAGTATCTTTGATTTTTTTTCTTCTTCTTTTTTTTTTTTACTTTTTAAAGTTAAAAAAAAGTTCAACTTTGGGTCCTGAATGGCGCAACAGAGAAACATTCAGGAGATAACAAGTATGAATCGTGATGGTGCCACAGATATCCATGGCCGGGAATCCACAGGAGCGAAAATAGCTGTGATGATGGTGATGATGGTGTTAATCTCTCCCCTGTCAATCACAGCATCACTTAGCCGTTCACCAGCATATAAGAACAAGGGTAGAGTGTTTTTCTTTATGAAAGAAAGCAAGTTTTAGTTTTCACCCTCCCCTGTTGGGTGCTGCGATATGATGAGGAGAGCTAATGAATGGGTGGGAATTGGCAAATGACAAAATCGAATGTTTTAGTTTCTGGATCAATCGGGTCACAGCTCAGACGAGAAGAAGGACAAAAGGCAGGGAAGTAAACATTAGTCTTATTTGCAAGCGAATATAATAAGGTTTATGGACAATATTCTAATGTTGTATTGAAGCTTGTAGCCTTTAGGTTACTTGTATGCGGTGTGAAGTCCCACTTTAACTGTGGCTGCACTCAGACTAGAGTCCGAGTTAAAACAAATTGCTAATAATAAAAAAAAAATCTAATTGAAATAAAAATATAGGCAACATAAATACAGCGAGTGGTGGATCACATGAGCCGCTTTTTATTTATTTAATCATTTTTTCCACATATCACTGCAAATGCGCTAGTAATTACCTACACTTGCTTCTTTGTTGCTATGTTGAAATGCAGACTTTGATTTTGTTGCATTCTTTGCTAAGTGATGGTGTTTACCATAATTGTGTTGAGTTTAATTTTATTTGTTTCATTTTTGTTATTTCCCCGTTTTTCATTTTTGCCTGTGTGTGTGTGTGTGTGCGTGTGTATGTGTGTGCGTTTGTGTGTGTGTATGTTGTGTTTTCCCATCCAGATGCCCCCACCACCACCCCTATACCCACTACAGCCACCACCACCATGTATACCACCACCTCTCTCCCTGGTATCACCCAAGGTATAGTATGACCTCCAACCGCCCGCCCGCCTACCAACCTTTGTGTGTGTGTGTGTGTGTGTGTGTGAGAGAGAGAGAGAGAGAGCAAAAGAGGCAGCGAGCGAATAAAAGAAAGAAAGAAAGAAAGGGGGGGCGAAAGAGAAAACTGCTGGTTGCTAGTCAGTCCTGATAAGATTCTCTTGCTGATAATGAGTGGCTGCTGCTTCCATCTGTGGTCAGACCAGTCCCGGCCTTGCTGCAGCGCCAGGTCCAAGAGCCATCATGTTTCTCTCAAATTTTTAGCACAGTTTGCTCCTTTCGCAGGCTAATCTTATCAGGATCTGGAGCTGTATCCTGGCCTGTCTGCTGCCAGGATTACAGAACCCCTTTGTGTTTCTGGAGGGGTGACAACGATGGCCCTGTCTGGCAAGGGTTACACAAAAGCATTCATGTTCCTCCTTCCTTTCAGACATGACCCCGTCCGGTTATAGAGTTTCTTTTATAGATAAGCAGAATGGCAATAATATTTGCGCTCAGTTTCCCTTCTTTTTTTTTCCCCTTCGAAGAATATTTCTTAAATGACCACCCAATGATCACGCCCAAAATCTCGGCCACCAGCTAAGACTCATCAAATTCATTACATTTGCACCGGAGCTATGTGACTAATGTGAGTCAGTCTATCTCATCCAAAATCTTTTTCATAAATCCAGGCGTAAATCTTCCGAAGACATTGTTGCGCTAATAATAATGAAAAGAAGAAAAAAAAAAGATTTTATCACTGCTCAGAATTCTCAATTCTGATTTGTTAAAAGGCATTGATCATTTTTTTATAAGAGCAGCTATGATAATAGTGCCAGCTGCCAGCTGCAAGGCAAATCATGGGTTTATATTAATGCACCTGCTCTAATATGATCTTTTTTTTAGTAACAACTCACTCACTATGACTTGTATGGCAGATGAGCCACATAATCTAAACCTAAATCTATACTTATTAATGGGTAAAAAGTGAAGTGGTATTTAATAATAGATTAAATGTCTGTGCTATAAAAGGAATAACACATTTTGGGACATGTTATTGATTAAAAAAAAAACCTTTGTGGTGGTTATAGTAACAGTGTATCATGTCACATTACCTTGTCTCTGATTATTTATCTATAACTGCACTCCTTAGATGGCACAAGATCATGATAACAGATACAGTTTATATGATTAGTGATGTAAGAAGTCACTTAGTTAATAATCATCATAAATTACATCACAGTGTTTGTGATTTATCAGCGAAGAACAGTGGATGTGTTTCTGACTTCCACACTAGCTCCAGTGCAAAAACGTAAAAAAACTAACAAAAAAAACATTAAATGTCTTAGTTGATTAGGCACATTTGGAAACTCAGGCATTCCTGTAATCATGTACATAGAGCTGCATTGCCTCATCCACTTGTAGCGCATCACTAACGTTTAATAGGATCTCTTTTTTCCCCTCAAATATATGGTTATTGCTGTTCGTCTAAATGCCCAAATTTCCTACGTTCATTAAAAAAAATTAGGCTGTATTGTCCTCATAAAGAAGACAAACGCCTGGTCTTGCTGCACGTACGCTGCACGAAATCTAATAGAATAAGGCCTTCGACTAAAAATAGCATGCAGTGCAGTTCTAGCTTACACAATTAACCAAGCTCTGTCGATCACTCACGGTCTAACTCCACCGACTGGCTTTCTGTTTTGTGGAGTCGCTGAGTAATACAAATGGTCCTGTGATCTCTCCGCCGCCATCATTACCCTTTGCCGGTCCTTGGCTTTGCTCGGTTCTCAAAGAATATGGTGAGCTAATACCACTTTTGATAATAGAAAGCAAATTCAATGTTGCTGCTGGCTCCAAACTCTAAAATGGCCATTGATGTGATTTGCTGCCTATAACAATTATGGTTTTGAAGCGAGCAAGTTAGATCATTTTGCTCTCCATTTTCAGTGTTCCTCAGGGCAGTTCTTTATATTACGCAGTATGGCAGAGATGTGATGCGCACTTTTTTCTTCTGCCTTTTGTGTGTGTGTGTGTGTGTGTGTGTGTGTGTCTGTGCACGCTTTTGAGTCGAAGCAGAACAGCCCTCAGCTACAAGTGCAATCAAACATTCGGGGCTGACTTGTGCGGATGATTTGAGTGAATCTGTAAAAAAGCATAAAAATGAATCAGGCTTGATTAGGCTGCATGATTGCACTTAATGAAAGCACCAGTGATGCATGCTGATTAAACACACCCTGTCCTCAGCATTAAAAAAAAAAAAAACACCCTCAACCAGAACCAAACAATCTACCTGCATTAGGCTCATCTACTGTAATTCAGAGATACGGCAAGCAGACGTCACCTTGATACATTTTTACACCCGTTTTAATTACATAAACTGATCAGCCATAATATTACTGCATTATGATTGATAATCAGTCATATACCAGTTAACTGGCAGGATCATGGGCACCCAAGGCTCATTTATTCCCGTGGGACGCAAAGGCTAGCTTGCCTGCTCCAATCCCACAGAAAATCCAATGCAGCACAAATCACGGAAAAAGTCGATGCTTGCCAGGATGGAAGGGGATGAGAACACCCGGCAGAGAATTAAGCACCAATAGGAGGCGCGAGGCCGCACCCTGCAACCCACAGCATCCAAAGGATCAAAGGTGTTGCCAGACACCACAGCACTCCCTCAGAGGTTTGTGGAGTCATGCTGCCCATAGTGGACAAAGCTGCCCAGGTGGGGCACAATATTAGGGATAATTTTTGCTGATCGCTTTATGTCAAACCGGTGTTTTATGCAATTATTATGCAGTTTTATGCACTGCAATTCACAAAAAAAATCTAATTATGCTTTTTAACTGCATCATTTAATATTGTAGAACATTTGAGAGACAAGTTAGTCTGTGTAATTATTTAATATCCACCATCAACAGTCAATTCACTCACCGACATGTCTTTTTTTTTTTATTATTAAGAAAAAAACCTTCATGACTATTGCAATGAGCTGACACCGGTGACACCTACCATAAAGGCTATATAAATGTCTCCCTACAGAAAACTTCACTATATCATTTCTTTATCAAGTTAAGATTTTTTTTAATTAGTATTATAATTAGTCTATTAGTCTTAGATTTTGTTCCTACATAAATGATAACGTATTAGAATGGCACCTTGCTTACAGTCAAACCTGAACTGTTAAAGAAAAATCTACCAAAACCTTCTGACCAATCAGATCCGGAAATTCGACAATGCTGTGGACGATGCAATTCAATTACAAATTTTATCCTGTAAGGTCGAGTTTCCGCAGTTCTAACAGCGCGTACCTGTAGGTCTTCTACACGAGGCCCGATTTATGCTTTTACCTCTGAACGTATAGAAATTATTCCTGCGTATTTCACTACCAGGAGCTGGCTGCTACCCTGCTGTAAAGCTCTGATTTCTTTTATCCATTCAGGGGATGCGTATAGATCAGGAACACCAAATGAATTTATCAGTCCACCGAGGTAGAGGCCACTTCGAGATTTAATACATTTTTGATAAACTGGCTATGAGAGGAATGGAATAGGCTATACTGCACTTTTAAAAAATCTATTAAAGCCCTAACAGAAGGCTAAAGTGCTCTGCAGCTTCAGGAGGTGACATTTAGAGATGACTAAATTGCCATTTAGACCGAAAAATAAATGGCTACATGGAGAGGCTTTGCTGGGCGCCATACGTAACGGGGGCCAGTGTCATTCATTGCTATTTGTGTTGCCAATTTTTTTCCCCTGCTAAACACAGCTCAGAAATAGATGTTTATTGATTTTCCGTGAGTTCTTTCTTTATTTCTTTTTTTTTTTTTGAAAAGGCCTTTGCAAATTTGATCCCAAAATACACATTTAGTTTATTATAGTCCTTTTGTGTTTTTCCCCCTTCAATTTTTATTATCACCACTAATTTTTAGTTCAGCGCTTCTATAAAAAAAAAAGGGGTGACGCCCAGACACAGAGGTGCTTATTCATCCCCGTTCATCTCACAGACACAAGTACAGTGGCTGACTGATGACCTTGGCAATTGTGCTGTCAGGAAAAATGACAAGTGTATTCCTAAACCTACTCGTAGAAAAAGCAATTTGCCGGATGACTAGAGTTTGTTGAAGAAAACAATAGCAACCCAAACAATGGTTACACCAAAATGCACAACAGAAATGTCATTAAATAATTGTTCTCCCTCATTAATAAAATGCAGCTAAATTAAATGCCTTTTTTTTTTAATTGATGCAAAGCCATAAGCCGAGTTGGCAAACAATTCATTTCAGCAATCAACAAAAAAGTTAAAGTATGCTGGGTAGGAAATGGCATAAACACCATCTGGTAAACCTATTTTGAAGTTGGAATTATGAATTGCCCTGTACAAGCACTTGCAAGATAGAAGTCCATTTCTGTCGCTGTTTGATTTCTGCTGTGGAGTACAGCATAGACAGAGAAGGATGGCTTGTTGGCAAAGAAAAGGCTAATTCACTAAAGGTCAATTGCATTACCAGCGGGAAAACAACGACTGCAGTGCCGTGATACACGGCACACAGAGAAGACCATCCTTTGGAATTTATTGCACTTAGCATTTATTGCACTCATGCAAACACAGAAATGCATCCAATAAGTCTTTTTTATATAAAGCTGTATTGTTATGGGAGCCATGATTGCAAGCTATGATGGCCAAGCTGAGATGGGGATCATAAAGGCGGCCTGCTGGTAATCAGCACCCCAAGTGTGAATCTGTCAGGCATTACGGGCTGAGTAAACACACATAGAAACACAAACACGCTTAACCAAGAGGCTCAGCTCAGCCTGATTTTCCCATCTGCACATCAGCATTTGACCAAACTGCCATTTACTGTAGCTACATTTGCTAGCAGTGATTACTATGCACAGTTACAAACTCTCCCGAAAATGTCATACGTCAAGTTGTCCGCACAGAAAACCAGCAGTTTTATTGTGTAAGCTACAATATACCATTTCTACGAGAGATGCTTATTTCTGATTGGCCAAATAATTCTTTAACTCTTTTATACAACAGTTAGTTACAACCGAATAATCTGATTGGACGAGAAGCATTCCACGAGTGCTGATAATACAGCATAAGAGCACTGGGATGTTTAACTATATGTAGCTGCCAAAACCCACATTCGAAACCAGTCACAAAACCACGTTCAGCAAGATAACACATCTGAAAACGTTATGTCATCATCTTAAGCAACACTTTGTCTCTTTATTGCTACTAAGTCGTTCCAAAGTGCATCTAAACCGGCGTGTTATTCTGTTTAAGGCTAACATGAGCTACATACCTACATAGCGAATTAGTTTCCATTTAATGCTATTTGGGATTCAACCTCAGAACCACGGAAGTTCGCCGATATTCTAAAGTGAAATAAGTGGAAATATAAAGTAAATCTCATTAGCTTCTCAGAAATTTTACCACCCCCATGGTTTATTCACCAGTAAGAATTTAAAACTTTTTATCTCTGTTAATTACACTAACAGATTTTTTACCAATTGTGAAAGGATATGTGATGGGGAGCAAAAAAAGAACTAGTTAAACAAATATTTTAAAAAATGAATACGTTGATAAAAAAATGCTATTTGTGGAATAGCTGTATAAAGATAATAACACACTGGAGGTTGTGCTGTTGTACTGAGTATCGGCATGGCTGTAATATCTTCAGCACTCAGGCTGTAATGCTCATCATGTCAGAAATTTGGATGAGGGTAAAAAATTTAAGGTATTAATGATCTAATTTCAGTCGCCACTCATTTTTAATTTTGGTATTTTAGCTAATAAGCTTCACCTGTCAATCTTGGCGTTAGGCCGAATCAGAATCATCATTTCTAATTCTAACAGGCTTTCTCTAAGGTGTACTGTACTCCAGTTCTGAGAGGTTTTTATCCTTTTGACTAAATTCTCCAACTCTACCACTTCAAAGCCTGATCGCTCAAACCTGGTATGAAGCTTGAGGGTATTGACTCACACTTTTGTTGGAGTCTTTTTTATCCCTCCTCACAGTCTCAATTTTGACCACATAGGTGGCTTTTTGTTGTTTGAACTCCTTTCACTTCTGCACAATTTCAGCTCCCACAAACTTGGTATAAAGTTGAAGACTGTAATAACTAAAGTGCTCCTTGCTCATTTCAGTTTGTTTTCTTCTCGTTCATTTCCCTACTCTCATTTGGTGACTGCTACAATTTTCAGGAGAGCTGTAAAATTATAGCCTTGGCTCATACAGTACATTTCTTACATATTTTCTGGTGTCCATACACATTTGCATTTTTCCCCCCACAAAATTAGCTCGCTCTGCTGAGGCAACGTAAGAATTCAGTTGGAATGATTTTTTTTAAAGGTGCCTTAAACCTGTTATCATATAATTGTAAAGATGGTTTGGAAAAAAACAATTTGCTGTTCAATTGAAACCCAGAAGTTGGTCCAGAAATTAGTCCAACATGGGACAAGTTTATGCCGCCCCTTTCTTTTAATTGGCACCTTATAATTTTTTTTTAGAGAGTGGCTGGAGGAGGGCACGGTTTGTCAAATAAAATGCATAAATAAATAGAACAATAATAATAAAAATGATAATAATAATAATAATAATAATGCAGTTTCAGTCTGCACCCCAGGCAGACAAAGCAAAAAAGTTTTACGGCTAAGCTTTACCAAATTTACTCTTCTGTTCTAATTCAGTCCTCACTTGATTAGATTTTGGTTTACATCTTTATGGCTGTATATAAAAATAATATAATATTATGCCCACAGTGCCATAATTTTGCTGAGTTTTAGCACGTGCCCTTTCCCGGTGCTGCAGGTGCATGTTCTGTTATAGTCTCTGGTGGAAATACGTTGTTGCAATTAGCCACGGCACTATGTGTCTGCTGTCATGTCTGCTGATATCAGCTGCTGATGTCAGCAAGGACAGCGCCTCAGGTGATCCGAGCTGAGACAAAGGGCTGTGCCGAGGCAGGATAGCCACTGCTGTTCGGCTGACGCATTGATATGCTCCTGCCCCGCAGCCTTTAACTGTAACAGAGTTAGCAGGCTCCCAGGGAACCCTCCCATGATTGAGGGGGTGGAGGACAAGCAGTGGATTGCAATACTTATTTTGGACAAGCTTCTGTATTCCTCCTATCCCATAGGAGAGGTGAATAATCACACCCTCTGGCTTCTCCGGTGTAACTATCTGTTCTGGGTCTGTCTTTTCAAAACCATCTTTTTGATGAAAATCTCAGCATACATAAGAGGGTGGGAATCTTTCTCATTCCTCTCAATGTCAAATAATAACCTAAAGATGTTATTTGTTACTTTGATCACCACCCCCCATTCAGTTACTCATGTTTTATCTCAAGACATTGAGCTGAAACTGCTCGCCTGGAGTGAACCAAGCATGCGTTCAAAGGCTCCAGCTGTTTGTCTTTGATAACCACTCTGCTTTTGGACATGGCAGAGGTGCTCTCAATCCAGTGGCTCTCAGAGTGTAAAGACTTTACATAGAGTTCATATGGAGACTGACAGAATTGAAACTTATGATTGCAGTAAAGTGTACACCGATTTCCAGTTAGCCTGTGCAAACAAGCAGTGGCGATTATTATAATTATGCACATTTATGAACAAACTTTCAAAATCCTTTCGGAAATCATCATAAATTATGTCATGTATTCCAGCTAGCTGTATTTAAAATTGAATATTGTGAACATTAATTAACATGATGCAGAATTTCCCTCTTAGAATCCCTGGAAAATTACCACATTAGCCAGCTAGCTGTAGAACTGAAATTTAGGAGTAAATATTATGAATATTATTGAATATGATGGAAAAACATTCTCCCCAGAAATCCTGTAAAAAGTAAACTACCTCATGTTAGCCTGCTAGCTGTACTTAGAATTGAATAAAAATGAATATTAATGAAAAATGATGAAAATATTCCTCCTAGAAATGCTGTCAGGCTAGTTTGCTTTAGTTTTTCACACTAGGCTACCAGTAGCATTACAAACATTTATAAATATAACTCTAAAATCCTCTTAGAATGGGACAGCTAGCGCTAACCTTAGAGTTGATATGAATATTCATTATTGTGATTTGGAAAGGGCGGCATGATGGTGTAGTGGTTAGCACTGTCGCCTTGCCTCTCCAGGGTCCGTGTTTGATTCCCGGCCAGGCTCAATTCCTGTCTCTGTGTGCGTGGAGTTTGCATGTTCTCTCCATGCTTGGTGGGTTTCCTCCCACAATCCAAAGCTTAGGCTAATTGGTGTTCCCAAATTGCCTGTAGTGTGTGAGTGTGTGTGTGTATGCGTGTGTGCCCTGAGATGGATTGGCACCCTGTCCAGGGTGTGCCCTAAGCCTCCTGGAATAGGCTCCAGGTCCCCACGACCTTGAATATAGGATAAAGTGGTATAGAAGATGAGTAAGTGAGTGATTCGGAAAAGATGTATCTCCTCTGAAGTGATACTAGATAAACTTAGTGCACAGGATTAGCCAGTTAGCATGCATTAACAGTGCCGGTTGTGAAAATCCATAAAAGTCTCAGAGAAATATTTCATTAACATAAATCGGATGGTCCGCTGTGGCAACCCCTTGACGGGAGCAGGCAAAAGACCAACAGCAGCATAAATCCTTTGAGAAATCTTATTAGGTTCGCTCCCGTTAACCACCTACCTAGATTATTAAGATATATTGCAGCAGCAATCACAAAGATTATTGAACGTGACTAAATAACTCTTAGAGGATGAAAGTTGTTTATAGTTCTTATAGTACCGTAGGTCTCATGCCGCAGAAATACTTTTTGAGCCCTAAAATGGCTGCCAAACACTACTATAATGTATTTTTAAGAATATCCATCAACTCGGTGTCATGTTCCAGGCACAACTTCATTGTCGAGTTTTTCACTCTTGCTGACACAAGCCGTGTAGTGTTGCATGCTGCTTTGATTGAAGAGCAGTTGACTTGAAACCTGAAAACCACACCTGCCACAGGTTTGCCTCATCTCATCTCAGCATGCAGAGAGTGCACCACTCTCATCTCCCCCAGTGTGCTGTGCTCCAGATGCTAAGCATCCCCCACATCTCCGTACTTTGACCAGCTCCAGTAAACACAGAGAAAAGAGGTAAACCGACCCTGCATCCATCAACACATTCAGCTTAATCTTAATAGAGAGTGAGCAGGGAGCGTTAGGTTATGCTTCAAGGCCAAAGTGTCTGATGTTCATACAATGACTGACATCCCTAATGTTTTTTTTCCACCCCATAACAAGCACCTCTGCATTGCAGAGAAGCTTTCCTGGTGTGTTTGACGTGTTCTGTGCCCTAAGGTAATGCACTGCAATGAGGGCTCTAGCTCTTCGCACATACCTCTACATTTCAGAGTAGATCATTAATACATGGCAGGGGGAAAGCACGGCTCAGATGTAAGCCAAAGGGGAGAGTTGTACAGTTACTGATAGAAATTGGCCTAAAATAACTAGAATGTAAAGAAAGTCTCTGATCTTAGATAACACTTAAGGATTGCTCATTAAAGACACATTCAAGGATTACGCTTTGTTCAAGACTTGTTAGCAACAAGTGTGCAAGAGCATCTAATGGTCCATAAGTATTTGGACAGTGACGCTTTTTTTCTTTCTTTGCCTCTGCACGCCACAATGAATTTGACATTGAAGCAGTCAAGATGTGCTTGAACTGTAGACTTTAAGATGAACAAAAATATTGCATTAACCATTTAGCAATTACAGTAATTTTTACCAAGTCCCTTCATTTTTCACAGGCTCTCTGGTACTTGGGCAACTGGCTGATAAGCAGCTTGATGAACATTCATGGCCTGTTTGCTTGTTCTTTCAGGACAAATTAAGGAGACAAAAAGTCTGGCATTGATTCCAGTGTTAAATATGCATTTTGGAGCTATTCATGGGGACTCTCAATGTGCAGTCCAAAGAGGTGTTGATGCAAGTGAAGCAGGTAAAAAAAAAAAAAAAAAAAGATTTGTCAGAGCGATAACAGAAACTCTGGGAGTTCTAATCAGCAGTGTTGTAGAAGGAATGTACTGGTGAGCACTGGAATTACAGAATGCATGGAAGACCACAAAAGACAGCTAGTGGATGACTGCAGAATTTATGGTGAAGGAAAAACCCATTCACAACATCTAGCAAAGTCAAAAATAGGCATGGGTAGGTAAGCATATCATTGTCTTCAATCAATAAACGTCTCTATGACTGCAAAAAGAGTCAGTTTACCTCAAGATGCAAACCACTGACACTTAAAAACAGAAAGGCCAGATTGGATAGATAGATAGATAGATAGATAGATAGATAGATAGATAGATAGATAGATAGAAAGATAGATAGATAGATAGATAGGGAAATTCATAACATCACTACAAAGCATCTTACGAAGCCTGCTGAGTTCTGCTATAAGATTCCTTGGACAGGTTCAGTAACACCAAGATTTACTTGTAATAGAATGATAGAAAGGGAGGGTATGGAAAAGGAAAAAAGGCTCATTATCGGAAGAATCCCACATCATCTGTCAAACTTGGTGGACGCAGTATTATACTGTAGCCTGCACATGTACTGTATAGCTGCCAATGGACCTGGGTCACCTGGGTTTATTGATGCTGTGATTGCTGATTCAATAAATCTAATTCAGTCAAATGCTGCAAAACCGATGGCTAAAACTGAGGCTGGCGCTTCTCAGCACAGATGAATTACAATACAAAATATATAGCAAAGGCAAAGAAATGTAATTTTGATAAAGGGGCAAGAAGTCACCCGACCTTAACCCAAATGAGATGCTGTTCACTTACTGAAGACAAAACTGAAGGCACATACACCCACAAACAATCAGCAGCTGAATGCAGCTGCAGTAAAGGTCTGGTAAAGCAGGTCAAGAGCGGAGACTCAGCATCTGTGGATATCCATGGGTTTTATATTTCATACAGACTCCGAAGGATTTACACTCAAGTATTAAAAATCATCCTAATATCAATAATTATGTTCTTTTTTTCACATTTTAGGCATGTGAAAATGGAATGAAATTTCTTAACCGTTTATGCTGTATTGGTAATTGCCTTGAACTAAAACCGATGGTTTACATATCAATCATATCATGATTGCTTCATTTTAAATTCTTTGATGTACAGATGCAAATTTATAAAAACTGTTACTGTCCAAATATATACAGACTGGTGAACTGGGGAACCCTAAACCCCAGCTTAGTGATACAGCAAGAACAAATGATCTCAAAATACCTTAGATTCATGTGTTAACAGGTTGCATTAATTGTGTCAACAGTTTGCTTAACATTAGTATGAACCAAAGATTAAAGATTAAGAGTCTAGTGCTTCATAATCTTTGGTATGAACTGGCAGTTTATTTATTAATTAATTAATTGTACCTGAACGCCTGTTCTGTCCCACTTTAGCCAATGCTTACGGACACAAGTGTGTGTCCCATTTTGATGACCATTTTATTTCGATGATCATTTCATCTTATAATCATATACATCACTTTTACCGACTGTAATATCCCTTCATCATGACCACATATTTGCACCGTAGACTATTAATACTACAGTGTTTTTGCGTCAATATGACCGCCAAAGCAGTGTTGCTGTAACAGGTAGATATAGTCAAGGATTCATACTTACAAGGTATGCTGTAAAGTAGATGGAATGAACAACAAATCTTGCCTAATTTAATTATCTGGAAAACTTGAAAACATTCACTGATGTAAAATGTCCTCTGAGGTGTATTAGATTAATTGCATCCTCTGTACACTAAAGATTCCCCTGCACGCTAAAGATTATTGAGTATTTTTTCTTTATAAAAACATTTCCTGCAGTGTTTTATTCCTTGTACTGTACACCACTGTAATGTACCAACGATTACAATTTTTAATAAGGAGAGAACGGCATTATAATTTTAATCTGTTTACAGTAACATTAAAGGTTGTGGAAAGTTCATAAAATTAGTTGCTGTTATTACTTACATAAACCCAAAGCCTAAAGTTCTCACTCCTTATGTGTTATCATGGTGAAAAAACTTAAAGTCACAATTTTACTGCTTCCTTTCAAAAGTGGTATGTCTCCTGAGAGAAAGCTCACCATATCACCATAAGAACAAATTTTTTTAGAAAACAAAAAATCTTTTTGTATGCATTTAAAACTCGTGTGGTTTTGTGAAACCACATTATACACGTCCATGTGAATTAGCTGTTATGGTACCCTTCAAAAACCTATTAAAACGAGTACATTATTACAAACCTGTGATTTGATTGAACTAACAGCGCGGCTATGACCTTCTGTCCAGAATCAATCGTTTAATAATATTGTGGTATAATGTTGCTTCATGCTTTGATAGTTTTGCAGGTGTGCTGTAATCATGCTGCCCTGAAAAAGATCAACAGTTTGCAGTTCATATACCAGCTATCAGCCTTTCGTTTGCAAATCTATATAAAAAAAAAAAAAAATGCTGCCCCATTTTCCTAGAAAACAAACAAGTGTGTTCTGACTGTGCTGCCTGTTGGATAGTGATGCTCTATTTACTTTGATGTACGATGTTATATTTGTATTCCTCTTGGATAACCTGTGTGCTTTCTTTGATTTTTTTTCCCTTTCTCCTGGGCTTGTTGCAAGGTCTTAGTTGTGTGTAAATGTCTTTTGCTTATTGTTTTACGTTTGTTTTCTGTCCCCCCTTCTCCCATTTCTCCTTTTTTTGCATGCCGTTCTCCTGTTCCCCTCCTCCCACCACCGCCTGTCACACCTCTCTTCGTGCGCTCAGACGCTGCGCCCAGCACTGAACCCGCTGCTCACGGTTGGTACCTCTCCCTCCTTCTTCTGCTAGCCCAGCATGCCTGGCACTGCATGCCAGCTGATCTCCGAGCACCGCTTAGTGCCCCCTGCCTCTCCAGGCAGCTGGAGACAAGCGCGGCACTGAAATGACGAAAATGCCATGTTGTGTGACTGTCCACCTCGCCCATCTGTCTGTATCCATCTACCCCATCTGTTTGTCCTGCCTGTCTTGTGATTGTCATCATCTTTCGTCTTTGTCCTGGTCTTTTGCACTTGACTTTCACTCACCTACAGGTTTGGTCGTCTAACAAGAGCACTAACCAGGTATTTCCGTCTTAGGCTGCATGAGTTTCTAAGCCTTGCGAGTCCTCATGCTGCTCCTGTCGCACTCCCCTAATCTGCCTGCATCATATCCCATGAAGTTTGGTGCTCTCCAAATGGCCAATTATCATTTTTTTATTGATTTCTTCATTTATTTCCAAGGAAGTAAAGCAGGACCACATCGCAGAAGCCGTACCTCATGATCCCAAACGATACACAGAGTTTCATTTGCATAACTTGCAGGCTTTATAATGTTTCAATAATAATACCAAAATCATCTCATCAAGACTTTTTAACGTATGTATAATTGCATTCTTATGCAAAGATATTCCACTAAAGTGTCAGCTTTCTGTTTAATGACTCAGATTATTGAATTTGTTTTCATTTACGCACCTTTCGTTACACCTCACACGCACTGATGTTATTTTCGTCATGAAAATTTTATTTTATACTGTACGCTGAGCTGCATACTCATTCATGTGCACCATTTTATATTTAAATAGGGGGTGAAAAAAAAGGCTTGAATCTCATACAAGAGGTAGATGTGAAGTGTTCATTCTTTTACACATCTATAATGCAGAAGCAATGTATTTGAGGAGTAAAGATGCCCAGACCTGGATGTATGGATGCTGAACAGAGCAGAGTGCATGGTATTAATTGAGACACGGTACAGTTTAATGTCACATACAGTACAGTACCATGCCTGGAAGAGAGCTTCCTTTGTGTCATTACATGTTTCTCAGGATTACTGGAAAGTACAGAACGAATCACGCACACCTTCCAGTGCCTCCAAAGGAAAGAAGGTGAAATAAAATGTGATTTTTATCTACAGGGTTTGAAATTTTCTGCTTTATATCTCCGTAAGCGAGCTATTGCTTTATCGAGCTCTGGTCTGTACTTGTATGTGAAAAGGGGACAAGAGCATTTTTAGTCATTGCTGTTGTCTAAATTCACTTAAAAAAGCTAATATGTAAAAAAGACGCTATGCATTTTAACATAGTTGCAAATTAAGTCCTAGATTTAGTAGTAACTAGCGAGTAGTAAAACCTTTTTTGTTTTTTCTATTGAGTATTACAATGGCCTAGTCTGTGACGTAATAACCCAGTATCAGGATCTTTTTGTAGTTATTAATAGACTGAAATGCCATAAACTTACTTGTAAATGAAAAATATGTTAAAAGCGTGCTTAGTACAGACGTATTGTGAATACGATAAGCATATGACAGCCTCTATGATTACTGCAGCAGTTCTTCGATACAAATCAGCACTATTCAAGTGAGATACTCTGAACGCTGAAGCAAGGATGAGACTTGAGCAACTAACTGGTGTAGGGAAGTGCAAATTTTTAAGCTATCCATGTGCGGCTAAACACAACAGCAGAAAGAGAAACACAAGTGCAGAAAGCTCTAAGCAGAAATAGAGTATCAGTGTGGATCAGGCAAGTCCGGAGGGCGAAAGGAGGCAAAGAAGTAGAAGCATGTTGGGATTTAAGCCTGGCATCACATCAGGCAGCAGGGAAAAATTGATGAGTAGGTTTACTTATATATAAAAGTAACACACAAAAAGAGAGCTAGTTTAAAGATGGACACATACTGTGTAGGCTCAATTCTCCACAGAAAAGGTTTAGCTCTTTATAGATATTATAACACATAATCGCACAGTGCATATAATATCAGCAAACTACTGTAGCACCACGTAATACTGTAGATGAGGTATTTTATAGTATGTATGAAATATAAGACACTAACTCAGTGTTTAATACTAAGTTTGATTATAATTTTTTTAATAATTATGAATTGGTGTTATTTATTGTACCGTGATGCAAACAAGTTTATAAGTAGATTTACTCACAGAAAATATATAATTACTAGCATGTTGGCTTTCCTCCAATTAATTAAGTTATTAACTACATATTAAATAGAAAGAAAAGTAATTGTGATGGACAACATCCAAAAATTCAAACTACCGGCTTCCCTGCATGTCTGCTCGATGGAGCAAAAAAAAAAAAAAAAAAAAAACATAACTTCATTAAAAGCTTACAGGCTAATACACAGATTTACTTTCCTACACTTGTATGCTGTTATAATTTAGAATTCCACATTACGAATTGGAGCTTTGGAGGTTTGTTCGTCCGAAGGTTTCTTCCTCATGTCATTTCGTTTTTTTTTTTTTTTTCTCCTTTTAAATCACTCCTGAAGGTATTTGTTAAATTAATGGAGCTCAGTCAATAATTTAAAAAGAATTTCAAGTAGAAATAAACTAAACTACATGATTAATTATATTGAATATTGTTTAATAGTTAATATATTCCTTGTTAGTTAACAGTATAATTAAATATAATAAATTGTTTGGTTTTAATATGCAGTGTTCTTAGCGTTTGTTTGTTTGTGTGTTTGTATACATGTTTGTTTGTGTGTTTTATTCTTCGGGAATGTGTGCAGAGTAATACATACCTGTGCTATCTTTCTTTCACATCTTGTCCATTCACACTCTCTTTTGCATCAGTGTCCATTTTCACACCCCTTCTCTTTTGTAGCCCGAGCACAAACCCTGTTTACCATCTTATTTTCTCGACTGTGCTACTTTCACTGTTGGGGAGAGTTCTCTCTTCTCTGATAACAGTCTTTTTTAGTCTCTCTGGTGTAGCCTAGCAACAAGCTGTTCAAGGAATAAGGGAGGTTTTCAACTGATGTGTGTGTGTGTGTGTGTGTGTGTATTGAGGGAGGGGTGATTGGGGGAGGATTCCTCAGCAAAAGAAAGCTAGCACATTACCACTGAAAGTAGTCCCATTTGAGTATTTTGGCTGTTTTGCTACTTCTTTCTTCCTTTGTCAGGAGAGAGATATATAAAAGGCTTTGTATTATTTGAGAGCTTGGCCTTGTTGGGGAAAAAAAAATAAATAAAAATGCCCATCTTTTTAGATGAGCGTGTCATTCAGTGGAGCTGCAGCTGGAATATGAATCACGCAGCAGGTGAGAAGAAACATGGCTCTGTGGGTCAGATAGATCAAATCCTTATCAGCGTGTCAGTCCTTGTCTCCCACTGGCTCTATACCCTGACGCTCGTGCCCACTATTAATCGCTCCTTTTTCACCCGAGCCAGCATGTACAGTATTTACTGCCACACACAAACACATTCACACACACACACACCTAGCCTTGTCCCTTATAGTCTGATTTATCACAATCCTGTCACTGTATTCAGAGCAGTAAATGGACAGGACCTTTTCCCCAATCTATCTCCTTCTATTAGAACCAAGGGATCTCATCCGGGTGCTGATTGCCAGAGCTTGCTCATACACTCGCGTGCCTCTCTCTCTCTCTGTCTTCCCAATATTATTCCACCCCATCCAAGCATGCCTTTTATTCTCCTCCTCATTTTCAGACCAGATGATTGAACACCATTCACTTCTTCTTTATTGCATCATCCTTTTGTTTAGTACCTCACAATGCATTCAGACCCAGCGAACACCGGGCTGGCATGTCTCAGCTAGTTGCTCGGTGACACTGAGAGCATCGGTAAGAAGCCAGGTGTAAAAGAACCTCTGTGTGGTACTTCCGATGCTCCCAGATATGAAATTACTGCACTCTAGCCAAGTGCAAAGTAAGAGTGCACAAAAATAACTGAGCGAAAGAAAGAAAGAAAGAAAAATCCCTTTCTTACTTCTCAATTCAACAGTTCTCTGTACATATTGGATGAGAAAAGGATTTAAATTTTTCCCCCTGTACTTTAACCAAATTTCTGCCTCGACTTTGATAATACCAATTCATGAATAATGACTTAAATTTTCTTTTGAATGCAGAAGTCACTTTAAATGAAACAAAGCACGTAAAATTAATAGTGGGCTTTAGAAACGTATGAATAGAAAGCTGCTAGTACTACATGCAAAACCAAAATCAAGCAAGGGTTTAGTGAGTATTTTTTTTCTCCCTATCTCCATGAACAACCACTCAAACAATTCACATATAAAGTTACGGCCAATTCTAATATGAATTTCTTCAAATATGGGCACATTCTGACTATATATCAACAGAGGCATGAAAATTTTAAGAAATTGCTTTTTTTTCCCCCCGACTATAGCCGTCAACAACAATTATAAATGATTAAATCAAAATGTTTTGTTTTCCTTGGGTTCGCAACTTTTTCATCCCTGCTGGATAAAGGTGAGAAAAACATAATAGAGAGAATCGATAGAGCGCTGATTAATATTGGCCAGTTTCTTGTCAGTATTATCTTCACAGTGAACATGCAAAGATGGGAAAAATGTGTTTAGCTGCTTTATTGGTTACACCAAACTACAAGGAGCTGCCCTTTTGGTATGCTGTATTTCCTCATCAAATATTGACCAGCTGTCGTGCTTTGCTGCCACCCTCGTTTTCCAGCTGGTCTGCTTTAAAAAAAAGTGAGATGAAAATCATGTCACATGATAATTCTTAGGTAGATAATTGTAATTTTTTGCTGTTCGAATACAGTATGACCATACACATTGCCAACAATTGTCATTTTCATCATTTCCACTGGCAAACATTTTGATGAACTAACTAACTATTGTACAAAAATAAATGGATAGAAAGCTGCCATGTGATATCAGGGTAAATAAGTCAGTTTCTTAAAAGAAAAAGTAAAAAGGACAGTTGTAATGTATATAAATCAGGTTGGAAGTTCAGTGGACAATAATTACTATTATGTACCTCTATCAGATGTCATTGTAACGCACTTAAAAATAATAATAAAAGTAGTTACAGTTTATATATTATCATAGACCAAGATCATCTTAGAATTTGATCTTATGTTCTTCCCTGTTCACTGGCCGAAAGCGAGCAGGATGTTAATGTTACCAGAGCGGTGTTGCATGTCGATGCCCAGTTGGCACTCTAATCCTCTATCTGAGAGGCGAACATGATGGAAAGGACACACCTGCCAACGTGCCTGTCAGGCTCGCCGTGTGTGGAGAAGATAATTGACCAGTCTCTGAACCACAGGGAGCACCATAGCAGAATGCAGTGGGATAATGACCACTTTGCTCTCAGCTGGACGACATCAGGTGAAGCTGAAGAGTTTGCGCCTTTAATATCTTCGAATTATCACATGCAGATGCCTTTACAGACAGAATTCATCGATTTAATGGAAAGCCTTCTCAGTAGGTTCAAAAATGCTTTTTCAAGCTGTCCAAACATTGGTGCACAACAGTGATCACCAAATTATATAAAAGCAATCTGATGACAGGATCATGAACACCTAAGGCTCCTCCATGTTTATGGGGACCAAAGACCAGCCTGGGCATTCCAATCTCATGGAAAAACCAATAAGGCACAAAATCCCCCAAAAAAATAATTACAGCACACGACGTGAGAGCCCAAAGCCGTCGACCCAAATCCCATCAAGCATTCATGAAACTGTCTGATCCACGAAGACCTCACCCTGCACCCCACAGCAGCCATAGGATCCCTTGCCAATGTTCTGGTGCCAGACACCACACCACAACCCCAGAGGCCCTGCGGGGCCACGCCCAAAAGGGCCAGAGCCACCTCTGTGGCACAAGGGAAATCTAAAACCGGGTGGGTTTGAATGTAATGTTATGTCTGATCGGTGTGTATGACTGTCAGAAGAGCTTTTGGTTGGTGTGTTGTCATATGAGTGTCATTTAGGTGGGATAGGTAGGACTGCCTGAAGCCCGCTCAAAGGTGTTACACGCATGTTGCACTAATTAGTCTGGGAGGGTGGACTGGGACGACCTCACACAAACATTCCTATCTGCTTTCTGCTTCACCAGTACTAGCTGGTCAGCAGAATTTAAAGGCACAGTGTGGATGGAGTGTTGCATTTGGAGAGGCAGAACAAACCTAGGTCTGAGACTAAGCTGATTTCCCAGTAGCCACTGCTCTATCCATATGTTCAGGAATTCAATCTACAGTAATCTCCATCTCATGATCTTCAGTCTGTTGGCTTTAGCAGGCTCTCATGTGCTGGAGCAGGAGCTGCTGGCAGAAAGCCTCATTACTGCTTCCCTGTCTCCCATGCTGCATCATACTATATCTGCCTTTTTTTTTTTTTTTTTTTTGCAACTTCTAAGCTATAAGGCTCACAGTAAATACAGCTTTTACCTGTCTTATTACATCTGGAAATTAGATGTTCTTTATTATCAGTTAAGTATCTCACAGTAGATCAAAGTCACAAAGCCCTTATGGAGTATTAGCTGCTGTCACAGGACCTACTGTATACCTAAAAAGCTAGTAACTGGCCAAAAAGCTTGTGCTGGAAGGAAAAAACTTTTTGCTCTGTAGTTCCTGCTCAATTTTGGTGAGCCAAACCACTTTTTATGTGAAGAGTATATCAGAGACACCTGTTCAGGCTTCCACCCACTCAGAAAGTCAAAGGTTTTTATTTGCAGGAACTGGCTTGTCTACTGTGAGCTAGGCCTGCTACAAGGACTAGACCAATCAAGGCTTAAAAGCAGCCCGAATTTTAGTAAAAACTCAACAAAATGACCTTTTAGGACACATGCTAGCAGTGACTTCTTATAAAGCACCTGCTGACATTTTATTAATCTGTAATGGTGTAAGGCTTCTCATGGACTTCTGAGCCCTGTATTCTGCTGTGCTGGTAAAAAAAAAAAAGGCAGCAAGATATTTAGGGCAACTCTTTAACATGCACTGAATCCCAGCTTGTCAAGATGGTAGCTCTCTGTGGCAATTGGCCATGCTGAAGAGGACGACTGTGTTCTTGTCAATCAGGGAGAAGAAATTACAACTGATAACACTACTCTGGGGAAATGAAGGAAGCATCTAAGGAATAGCTTCAGTCTGTACCTAGGTTTGTATCATCCTGGAACGTACATGTTATCCTGGATTAGCACTGACAAACGTCACTTCCTTCCATCTTAAAGATCAGGGCAACCACAGTTCCTTGTGTTAAATGTGTTGTTCTGAGAACTACATAATGTTGGACTGAAACGGATGCAAATTAATCTACAAAACCAGATCAGCCATCATGTGAGAGACAGTCAAAGGCTAGGTTCAAATTATCAGCCTGAAGTGACTTGGGGTAAAAATCTAAATTAAGTCACTTCAAGCCTAAACATTTGCAGCTAAAATGAGGCATCTGGCTTTCTTCCTTCTCCTGGACCTTAACAAATATAGAGCTAAATTACAGATCTAAATTACAAGTCATATCCCAAGATTTTGCTAAAATTCCTTTTATTTAATTTTTTTATGAATTCATGGTGCATTTCATCCCAGATGACATAAGCAAAGACATATAGGCATGCATGCCCTTTCAGAGGACAGATGTGGCCACATTAAAGTTAAATAAAAGTCATGTGTAATTATGAATGTAAACCATTATGACATGCAAATCCGATCTGGCCAAAAAAATCTGAATTGAGCAATGTGGTTTGTAATGTGAGCAAAAGGAAGAAACCGACACTATATTTAAATTCCATATGTCAAGAAATACTGTACAAACTCACTTACCAAACAAAAAATTCATGTCTGTTGATGTAGTATAGATTGTACTCTTTCTGCTGTCCTGTCTCTTGTCACCCACCCTGGCCCAGTTCTGTCCACCCCTGCATACTGTAAATATGGCTCTGCGGGGGTTACCATAGCTGGCAGTAATGATAGAGTTCCAGGCAGAAAGGGTTGGCTGGCATAAAGGAGAAGATGAACAGACATTGAACAGAGAAAAGGGCAACTAGGAAGCTAAGTCAGTTATGGCTCCATTGTTTTTCTCTTCGTCTCTGCAGGATTGCATTACTGAGACATGAAAGATAGGTTCTGACCCTTTGAAAGTGTAAGATGCAGCACAGCTCAGTAATGGGTTCCTTCCCATAATGCTGGTGTGACCGTTAGACTGCTGTCGCTGTGCCTAAATTGCCAGATAAAAAGGTTGTGGTTTTGAAAATCAGATAAGGAAGCATTCTGGTTTGGATTTGTGCTTGTATTTAAAAAAGAAATCCTCATCAAGTTTCTTTATTTCTGATGTAATTACATTTTTAATATGTTTAACCAGCAACCTTTCAGAACAACCCCAGGGATTTCATAGAAGGAAATTGAGTAGAAATTGAATTGAATCTGGACAGGGTTTGTCACCGACAATGGGCGATGCTGTAGTGTAATCACTAATTATCACAATTTGTCTGAACAACAAAGAAAAAGTGAGATGGGGACCCTTGTTCTCACAACACGGACCTGTCGGGAGTCTGTTGTTGTTTTCATTTGCATTCAGATCACGTGGCATATTTGGACAGATGTTGTGCCATGAGGACTACTCAAAAGGTTCTCCAGATTTAATGTTGCTTGCCTTTTACAATGATTGCCTTATGTTATAGCCTTTGTTGAATAATGGTAAATCACTAAATGGGAGCTACAGATTGCTGCAGACTGCAATAACTATAAACTAGGCTACTTAGAGAGTGGCATACTGCTTTATACTTAAACCCATTTCCCTCAACTACACATGACGTCCCATTTCGGTGAAATATATCGATGTAAAATCCATTCAAATCCAAATTTACAGTGAGAACCCAGTGCATACCTTTGGGTGGGTAGAGTGGGATAAAACCTTATACATAAACCTCTCTTTTAAGTGACAGGAAAAGATTGGGTCAATGAGATTTTTAATTACATTTTCACAAAGGCGCAGGACTGCTTCTGGGCTGAAGGGACACAGGTAAATGCAGACAGGCTTTGTAATAACACATCTGTCATCCATCTGCCCATAGGCCCAAGAGCAGAGCTCTTTCATTACAGTCTGCTCACACGCTCACAACGGCAATCGCTATTGCTTAATTAGAAGATTAGAGGATCCAATTAGAAGATCTCCTGTCTCAGAGATCAACACATCCTTTGAAATGAGACACTTTTGTTGCCCTGAGGGTCGCCATTTCCTTCTTGTCAATTTGATTGTGCCTGAGCGAGTGCAATGGGTTTCTGCCAGCCTGTAGGCACACTGGCCAGGCCATCCTTCAACAGAGATTTGGGTTTCTTAGAAGAAATGGAAAGCACATTTGCATAGCTGGTACTGGAAAGCCATTTACCACAAATAAAAGTATCAGCCATGCTTATGGGCTTTTCTTAACATTTCTTCTACAAGCCTCTTTTGTGTTACTCATTACTTAGTGTAAAAATAGTACACTTTAACCCAAGGCAATATGCAAGTGTGGCAGACTGCAATGCTGCCTTACTCTATACTGGGAATTGCCATTTCTGTCTGTCATAGCAAAGGCAAGCAGCAACAAAACCATTCATAAAAAAAAATGTCATAATTCAGTTGTTTTTCTAAAAGTCAAAAGATGATGGCTATGGGAAAGCTTTCTTTTAGATCTGTATTCATTTTTGCACCTTTTCAAGTAACAAAAGTTTATCAACTACTGAATACCACGTGTTTCTGGTGGCGTTTCTTCCAGTGTCCAGCAAATGGGTTTTGATGTGGGATGCGTGTCCGTAACACAGCTCAAAGTCATTTTAACTTAATTGCATTTTGACAGATACTGGCAAATCATTGCCTATAAACTTCCATGTGATAAGAGTAAGTGCACTTCTCATGAAATAACAGCTTTATGGTGCAGTTTAGCGCCCCTAGTGGATATAGTGATATAGTGAAATAAAAATAATGATTTTCTAAATAAGGGGATCTAGATCCACATAAAAAAAATAAATGGACAAATTTGAAAACATATTTTCTGTATGAATGTAACCACCATTTTAAATCATCCTGGACATTATGTCTGCTAAGGAACGGCGCTGAATTGGAAAATCCATTCCCTCACTCCTCAACTTTATAACTCATGACCACATCAACAGCCATTTTGGATTTTTTTTTTTTTTCTGGGAGGGGCTCTACATCAGAAAGTGATCCATTCCGCTGTATGATCAGAACCAAATCATTTTGTTTGTGTTTGAAATGAAAATTCTATCTTAAAAACACGTTGTCTTATGTCTATTAACACCGTCTTTTAAAGAAAACAGATTTTTTTAAATACACAAGTCCCCCTAGCCCCTCAGGTATACTGTACATTCGAAACAAAATTTTCAACCCCTTTAAATTATCCAAAATATTTCCAGCTTACACTGGAGAATACTTTGATATACAAAATGTGTCCACGAATATTACTTTTAATTGCCTGCCTTGGCCCTGACTGGTGCATTTATAACCAAACTGCATAAAATGGATCCAATATGTATTACATTTAAACACAAGTTGTAAACTAGTATAAAAGGTTTAGCAAAGGCCATTCTAATTGTTCACTAGAGGATAATCTCTTTTTCTTCTTGAATTTCATTTGAGAATGTTATTAGAACTGGCCAATGATTGCCTGAATCCATGCTGATAAAACAACAGCTGTCTTACCCACAGGATGTTAAGTAATTACCTACAAGAGCAGGAACAAATGTAGCTACAGGCTTGTAGGAACCCACATTTCCTCTCTGCATTTTGCATCGAATGACCGTGAAAGATTATGTATTTCTGCATTTGAAAACACTGTGACATACAGTATGGTTATGGTCACAGATCTTTCTGTCAGCTTGCAATGTTTTTTTATTCAATTATCAATTTATATTGCATGAATCGTTTCTTTTATTTTATGTCAAAGACATTCACAAGTGCTTGTGAGGTGATAAAGACATGTTGGGGTTATGCTGTAGGATTGTGATAAAGCAAGAGAATACCTGGATCAATACATGATAGTTTGACTTGCTTTATCTCTCTTTCCACCGTGCACCATGTTTTAAAGGCCACAATAGTGTGAGCATGATGACAGACAAGGTCATCCCTTTTGTTTCCTCTGCATGTCTGAAGATGTGCTTCAGGGAGACAGTGCTACATTTATTCGATGACCTTCTCTGGTCAATTCTCCAACTACAAATCAACTTTATTGTCTCAGGTGTCTCTGATGAACTCCATCATGAGAAGCCAGTTCCAATGTGAACCAGCCTGGATGCCCCCCCGAGACCTTTTCAGAGACCCTCGGAGCGAAGTGTGTGCTCTTCTGATTCAGGCCAGATTGCTTTTGCTCTGGTACTTCACTGGTCCTGGCATTAAACCCAGCTTTGTTTGTTTACTCAGTAGCCTTCCATCTGCTGGTTGTCTTCATTTGGACTTTGAACACCGGAATTAAATGTCAGCCTCAGGTTTCCTCTTCCCTTTGTGCCGCTGCGAGATGGGACTTGTGGAGAGTTTGTGCGGCTGTTAGTTCTGTCCATTACATCATACCTCTTTCATATCATTCTCCCAAAGGGTTTGAGTTTGAAGCTTTACAAACAGATGTGATGCCCCGGCTTTTATTTTGATATTCTTTTTGAATTCACTATTTATGTGAGCTAAAAGTGAGTCCTCTTGCAAAGCTGCCCAAATTGATACTAATCATATTTTCCACTCAATCTAAAAGCTAATGCAGTGAATTGGTGCAGGCACATTTAGAAAACCATATGGCAGAGAGCATTCAGGTTCAGAGATGTTATGTAAACACCTGTGCCAGTGCATTTTAAATGAGTGGTTTGATTGCTACAAACTGGTTTTATGCACAGATATTTGGGTTCGTTACAGGGCTTGTGTCTAGTGTTATTCAGTGTTAATTGGTATTCCAGACTCCTTTTATCCAGCTCTTGCCTATAAGTCAGTCCAACCTAGAAGAATGAACAAGTTTTGAAACATATTTTCTGTATGAATGTAACCACCATTTTAAACCATCCTGGACATTATGTCTGCTAAGGAACGGCGCTAAATTGGAAAATCCATTCCCTCACTGCTCAACTTTATAACTCATGACCACATCACCAGCAATTTTGGATTTTGTGTTCTGGGAGGGGCTCTACACCAGAAAGTGACCCATTCCGCTGTGTGATCAGAACCTAATCATTTTGTTTGAGGAATGGTGTTTTAAATGAAAATTTTATCTTAATAACAAGGTGTCCTGTGTCTTAAAACACCGTCTTTTAAAGAAAACTTTGTTTCAAGGCTGATTGTTTTAAATGCCATTCCCCCCCAATCCCCCCCCCCCCCCGAGGAACTCTGTACATTCTAGACATAACTTTCCCCTTCAATGTGTCCAAACAAAATATTTTCAACTTACACTGAAGAATACTTTGATATACAAAATATGTTCACAAATATTACTTTAAATTGCCTGCCTTGGGCCTGACTGGTGCATTTATAGGTTTTCCTTTGCAGTATATATATACAGGTTGTCTCTACAGTGCATCCAGTCTTCAGGCTAGTCTTTGGCGTGGATGCAAGGAGACCATGACAATCCTACATCATTAGAGGATACACATTTTTTAAGGTGTTCTCTCTTCCAAATCTGGATAGAGCTATGTTTATGCTATGCCTTTCCATCTCTTCCACACTGCATCTGGAAAGCAAGCATATATTTGGAATTATTTATTAGTTTGCAGGGTTTTCTTAAATAATGGAACGCTTTTATATGTGAATATATATATATATAAAAAAAAGATTCTCCGTGGAGATTCTGAGAAGATTAAGATGAAGTAGGCGTTAATATGCACCAATAATCTTCCATTAATAGTTACTTTTGGTGTTAATTTATGCAACTTCAAAATTGCCAATGTAGGAGAAGGTGATATCCTTCCCAAGGATCTAACGGCACATAAAATTAAAGAATTTGACAACCTACCCTCGCACTCTCTTCTAACTCCACAGGTTTTCCAGTCCCTTTTATTACAGTTTTAATTGTTAAACACAAGTACTGTTTGTGGTAATCATTCACCAGTAAGCAGCATGCAATACATTTAATTATCTTATCTATTGCACTCAACTGAGATGAGAGCGAATTTCAGGGCTTTCATTAAGATGCCAATTTCTCAAAATTATTGAATATTCTGGAGGCAAACGGTCTAGATGAGATTAGATGTGGTTGTTTGAGAATTACTCACTTCTAAACCATCTGCCTCTCAAATTACACATTACCCAAACTGGTAGGCTCACAGTGGACCTTTATTGAATTAGAAATCCTTCATTGTGTTAAGAGTGGCTGTGGATACCTGGATGTGTACTGCTACATGAAGCAAGAGAACAAGCTTCAATCTTCTCCTTCATTGTTGTGGCTGCTCTCTGCACACCCATTCATTCATCTTCTGACAGTGAAGAGAATTTGGTTTGCTTATGTGCATGGATGACTGGAGAGAGAGAGAGAGAGAGGAGGTTGAATGCAATAGAACAGGCCTTTCCACACCTTTAACTCCATTTGTTATGTTAATTATTATCAAGTTCACTCAATCTGCAGCGTAGCAGAGCTTATGGTTAGACTGGCAATATATCAAATGACTAATAACACACTTAGCATTTTTATCTGTCCCATATACCAAGGCAGAATGAATGACAGCACTAAGCTCATCTTAACAGTGACAGCTCTGTCTTGATCAGATCGTACATACAGTAGCTGTTACCAAACCTTATCACTGTTAACTCCTTCCAAAAAGCTAAAGAAACATCTCTTTACAGAAAATGGCACTACAATCTCTGATTACATGTTTCCGAATCTGTTTATGTACGTTTATGTTTATGTATCTGTCACGGTACATACAAGTACCTGTCCACGCTGTTACCATAGAAACTTATTATAATGAGTAGATTCATATAAATCTTGCAGCTAGCTCAGGTCTGAGCTGCTGTTTTTGCTGAAATTTATCTGACTTCATGCATCCATATAATATCCACTGTCTAGGTGTAGGTAAACTGGAAATCAATAATTCTATCGAAATCCTGGATCCTGGTTTAACATCTTAATAAGAAGGGGCGTTAAAGCATTGTCCATATTCATCGGTAAGTGCCAGTTTGGTGTTAGGCAGATTGCTGCTCACGTTGATTGAATCTGCTGTGTGCACAGGGAAAAATGTCTCCTTAAAAAAAAGAAGAAAAAAAATGCTATCAGGTTTATCAAGTAATATTTGGTCGTTTTTGGCAGCTACCGCTGTGGTATTATTCCCCCTGCTCCCAGTCTCACACACAAGTTGTTTATAAGGGGAGATTGGGTGGGATGTTGTACAAGCACACCGATGTGTGTTTTCACGGTTTTTGTTATCCTCTAATAAGTTGTGGCCTGTCGGTTTTTGTTTTTGAACTCCCTCAGGAAATCCAGCAGCCCTCAGATTTAGACCAGAGATGAGTGTGGGAGATTGCCGTGAGTAAACACATAGGGCTGATCAACTCCTCGTGACTGGATTACCAAGCGCTGGATTGCTCGGCCGCTCCGGCAATCCTCGCTTCTCTTCCTTCTCCTCGCTGTCCTTTTCAATCAACTCGAAGGGTGAATTTTTGGCCAGGCTTTACGGAACAGTAAATATAGACTTTTGAAATGCACTAGTGGATGTGTCTGTTGTAAGATTCATGATTTTCAGTCCTTTGCTTTTACCAGTGACGAGTTTGGTTTTACTAGTGAGCTTGAACTGTCTTAGATGTGGGGTGAAGATGATGTCGGCTCCTGACAAGAGTGCAGGCTCCAAGCCATTTTCCTTTCCCATCTCCCACCAAACTCTTTAATTTCCGAGCCGAGTGTAAAATATTGATGAAAAATTTTGAGGCTCCTTCTCACCGTGAAAGAACCAATCAAGTCCACAAACCGGCGTTAACTTTGGGTTGTCATGGATCCCTACACTTGATCAATAAGCTTCACATATCATTACAGCGGGCTGCATCTGAGGTGCCTGCCTTGTTCTCGGCCTGAAGTGGTAGAAATCTTTCTTAAAAATTGCCTGTGATTCACATTTTAGTCTCGAGGGCAAAGTGTATTTCAGTGCCACATTCGTTTAAGGTGTAGTACTCGGCTTTTATGCCACTGATATGAAGACGTGGGCATTTCAAGTCAAACCCTATCTGTTTCATGAGAATCGGTGCCCTGTTAACTGCTTTTCTGATACTTTCTTTTTTTTTTCCCAACAGCCCTGGGGGTTTGTTTGCTTGCTTATGTAAAGGGTTCAACTAATTGGTCCATGAGACATATGAAACTACTAATAATATACTATTTCCGTAAAACACTAATTGACTACTTTGTGTGAAAATGCTCATTGTATGTGATTGTATGTATAACATTCTAACTGTTCCACTTTCCTAACTTTCCGTGTGAAAAGGTGCTTGAAGACTCAGAGGTGCATTAAAAAATCGTTTGAATGGAAGTGGCCACTACAAAAGCCAATCTGTCAATGAAAAAACATGAATAATTAAACACAATGAAAAAGTAACGATCAATTCCATTAAAAAGAAGACTTTTTTTGTCCTGGAATATAGATACTGCCTAATTCCCGGACTTTAGAGAGTCTGTTTTGTAGTACTGTAAATTGTTTATGACACTTGTAAATTGCTTTTTAAGACAGACTCCAAGGAATGAAACCCTTTGAGAATCTTCAAACCCCTACCGTTTGGCTTTTTTAAGACTGCTGCAATAACGTTTTATCAGTCCATTTTAAAACATCCACTTTTTTTGGCTTTCGTTGTCCCA
Source organism: Clarias gariepinus (assembly GCF_024256425.1). Lineage (NCBI taxonomy): Eukaryota > Metazoa > Chordata > Actinopteri > Siluriformes > Clariidae > Clarias > Clarias gariepinus. The sequence continues at coordinate 9,871,998 of NC_071118.1, read as the reverse complement.
GTAGACTCCAGAGCAGGAGCAGGAGCTCAAAGAGCGGTGGATCACGCCGTCATCGGTGGAGTGGTGGCGGTCGTGGTCTTCGCCATGCTTTGTCTTCTTATCATTTTGGGCCGATACTTCGCAAGACACAAAGGTACGTAGGCAGCTCATTTTCACACAAATTGCACAATCTCTCCATGATGAGGTCAAGAGACCTAGTAATTATTTAGGCTAAGATTTTCAGTCGGAAGGATTCCGCGGAGGTCCTTCGACTTGCTGTGGAAGAGCTTCGGTTCTTTGTGGCTGGTGCGTGGCTAAGATTGGCATCCCTCGTGGGGGGAGGCTCGGTGTAGTTCTGTGTTTTTATTATGATGAGAGAGTCCGGTTTTCATCGAGGCTACTGCTTTCATTATCAAGCGCTAGACTGTAGGGACAGGAATAATACCACTCGGAAATGAAGTTTGAAGTGGCGTTGTTATTCCCACCACCTTGTTACATTTTGAAGGTTAATCTTGAAGCGCAAGTCGCGGCGAATGGAAAACACCAGCGTCTCTGATTTGGAGAGGTTTTTCATGGAAATTGAAGAATATATTTTCATAAATTAATGGTGACTTTGAACAAAACGATCAACAGGCTTGTTCTTTAAAAACATGTGCCATGGCCGTTTTGCAGTGATTTGCAGGTTTTAATGGTGCTCATTTGCCATTGCAAATGAGAGCTGCGGAAATGTATTCTGTAATCAAACTGTCTCCCGTGTTTTATCATTTGAAATTGGTTTGAGGTGCCTGCTACGTTTGCATATAAAAAGCAGCGTAGTGATACAGCCTGCAGCGCTGCGCACACCTTACTTACAGGCATCCCAGTCGCATTTTAAAGTCTGTGTGATCGACACTCGCTGTAAATTAAAAGAAGCCACTCCAGACAGTCTTTTAAGATCTACCGGTTGCATCAATCAGATGCCGCAGGGTATGCGGGGAGTATTACTTTTATCATCATGCTTTTTTTTTTTTAACTTCCTACAGGTACCTACTTCACACATGAAGCGAAAGGGGCAGACGACGCAGCCGATGCCGACACGGCCATCATCAACGCTGAAGGCGGACACAACAACTCGGATGAAAAGAAGGAATACTATATCTGATTGTACAAATCTCTGGTGGTGTTATTAATATTAATATTATTATTATTATTTTGTTTTGTTTTTGGATGGTCGGGACGGGTGGGGCATGGAGGGGTTAAGAACTGGGAATGCTTTGCTGTATTTTTGTTCTTCTTCCTGGGGATTGATTTAATCTAGACTACATGGACACCTGAGATGATTTAGCCATTGTCTTTGAGGGGGTTGGTGGTGGGGTGGGAGGGATGGGAAAGGGATGGGCTGTGGTTGCTAGATGTTACCATGTATCACTATAGAAAGCTTCACCATTGAACACCTCCCAAACTGCTGGTACTCTTTTTTTATTCTTCCTCCTTTGGTTCTGACCATTTGCAGAAACTTCTGTGCCTTGTTCTGAATTTCTTTTCTCTGTCAAGCTTTTGGTTTCGAACTCCCGAGTGTCATGCTTCCCCACACATAACCGCAACCGGTTCCTTTATCTGTGTTCCTTTTAACCAGTGTCGCAGTCTGCTTTCCTATGAGGGTAAATATACACAGCGCCTCAAGACACTCCTGCACTGTGTAGGCATCAAGTTCTTCTACTGCAAACCAAAATCCCATCATATCCGATCTTCTATACTGTGAGAAGGCCAGGTTATATGGCATCATTTCTGCATCCTTTTAGTAAATTTCAGAACATGTGCATCACTTTATAAATATCCAAGAATTCAAATGAGCAAAAGTAAAAGTATGATGCGTTAAACTCCCACTTGGTTACATGTTAGTACTATAGGACTGCACCTGTTTCTGTCCTGGCAGGCCTCAAGCAAAATTCCTTTTTTTTTTTTTTTTTTTTTTTTTTTAAATAAATAAAAAAAAGAAACATTGCCTCGTTTTCATCAGTTTCTTTTCAAATTACATGTGCCAGTACTCTTGAGGCATTGCTACTCGTCTGGAATGTGCAGACGTGCAGGCGAATTATTTTCATCTTGACATGCTGCACTTACAGAGACACGTTGTTTGGTTGCACTCAGCTAGATGGTGTTGAAAGCCTTTTGTGGATATTTATTGCTTTGGTATAATGTTGTCTTTTTTTTTTTTTTTTTTTGTCTCATCCAGGAATGTAAAAAAAAAAAAAAAAAATCCATACCAGTGAAATAATTGTCACGGCATAAAAAAGGTCAAATGCTTTTAGGATTATTTTGTCTCTTAAATTAGACGCTCTAGCTTTCTTGAGCTGGTGGTGATGGTCCTGTAGCACATGCTTATCTGACTACCTAAAATATTGTCAACGCAAACTGTGGGTCTGTTAGTTAGGTTTTAGATTTTGGTTTCAGTATATATGACTTGACAGTGTAGGATGCAACCATGATGTTTCTTTTGGACTGTGGGATGTTGTTTAATATAATTATACTACCTAATGACAAATCATAAACAGCCAAAATACGTTTCCTCATGTAGACATTGTAGTTATATGTTAACGATGACGAGCCCCTGCTGTGATAAGGTACATATCGATCCGCTACAATACATATGACTTCTGTGATTACCTCTAGCTTTATTAGCAGTGCAGATAATCCGAAAGCTGACTCTAATGTTTTAGGACAAAAAATGTCGGAATTTCAGTCAAAGGTAACTGATTCTATTATTAAATAAACAGAACAACTATCACTTTTGACTTTGCTTATAATTCAGTTCCAGTGCTCCACACTCTGTGAATAATCAGCCTACCTGATTGCTGTGCTGGATTAGGATTAGAACTGAATTCTTCAGGAAATGGTTGGTGATTAGTGATCTAGACTAGACAAATAAAATTCATTTTATTGCGTGTTTAATTAATGTTCAATCAATCAATGTTCCTTCTACAAGGGATAAATATCGATTTCCACAATAGACATTGTTTAGCTTTAGCAAAACAAGTCTGTTATTATTATTATTATTATTATTATTATGTTTCACAGGATTTTTAAGAATATAGATTCAACATTAGCATAAGGAACATACCATTTTTCGATTTCAACCTCGTTTACACTGGAGTGTGTAGATAACTCGTTATATTAGTTGTATATGCGTGAATTACCAAATTGATTTTTTTTTTTTGGAGCAAGTCCTTTTTTTTCTTTTTTTTTTTTACAATCAAAATCAATAAACAAGTCAAAGCTTTATAAATTGGCCCTGGCCCTCAATTTCACTTCACCAGCATGACGATGAAGACAGCCACAAGTGTTTGAATGCTGACAGCATGCTAATCAAACATAAAAGGGTGAGAGGGGAAGTTGGACTAGTGAACCTATAGCGAACTACAAACAGGATTAATGTACTGTATTTAACCTTGCGTGCAGCTCCACAACCTCTGAAAGCGAACTAACTTTAGGAAATCCCAGATGGTTTGGTAGAATCGATCAGCCCCGCAATGTATATATGCTCATCATTAATGTAACGCTCACTGTCTTTCAACTTCTGTGTATTACACTTAATCGCTGAAGCTAACAGAAAACAAACACGTCAAACACATCTGGTTAAAAAAAAATATAAAAAAAAAATAAAAACATGAAGAAAGCAGGGCCTTCTTCCTAGCGCATCCTGTACCCTCTGGATGAATAGAAAAGCTTCATTTCACATATGTGAAATTTATATATATATAGGCATCTGTAGCTCAGCCGACAAAAGTGTATGTGAATGTCGTTTTCCAGAACTCAGATTCTTCCTCTCATGTCAAGTGCAAACCAATCAGTGTAAAGCTGAAGGTACTTTTAATAAAGTTATGGTTTTTGCTCGTCACATTGTGCTGTTGAGTAGAGACCATGCCCTGCTGACCTCTTGTGTGTAAATAGGACAAATGAGGTTAAGGAGATATTACTGTCACGCTTCGCTTTCTTTTGTTATTTTAAAACAATACACCTTCACTAAACCTTGAGTATGTATTTGACCATTAGAAAGCTTCTTTATTCTTAATATTTTATAGCACAGTACAGAAAGAATGTCTTACAGCTCCAAGGTGTAAGTAGACATGTGCGATTGTATGACGTTTCCATAGTGGACTTTGTTTAGCTTTGGTTAAAAAAAAGTCTGGTGGCTTCAGTTCACGCAAGATCTCAGAGTCCATACTCGACATTCGCATATGTGGAAAAAAAAAAGAAAAACAACAAAAAAAACATACCGTTCTACTGATTCAGTGGTCGTTTAGACTGGGCCGGTGTACATTTTGTTAAACTTGATATGTTAGACCTATTTTAAATGTGTCGGTTGTGGTCTTTTAAGGACTTGAATGTCCAAAATAGGACTCTATGGAAATGCAGCGTTGTGCAAAATTGTTGTTTTTAAACACCTCCATTTTTGTCTGTTATTTGTACAGTGGAGAAAAAAAAGGTCCAAAACATGCGAACTGCCTGTGGTGAAGTGTGAATTTGGGGATTTGGATTTTTTGCGCATTTTGTCTTTTATATTGGTACATTCGTCGTTTCAGCTAATTCTAATGTCCCCTTGTTTAAAAAAAAAAAAAAAAAGAGAGAGTGCAACAGTGTTAATGATGTATTTTAATTACAGTACAGAATTTCTTGCTTGATTTTTCTTAAGTTGTTTCTGCCCTGCCTCAGGTTCATGTACAACAAATGAATGCTATGTTTGCATCTCAGGTAGATTGCAACATCGAGCCCCCTTTTATTAATGGAGTAGATACGTTTTAATCAGAAGTCGAGAGAAAAGAAATGGTAAAATTTTTGCATTACAGTTGTACATTTTTATGTAGTTCTTTAATATTTGGTGCACTGTACACAAAATGCTGAGTATTAATTTTAGACCTAGTTCATGAAGAAACAACTGCTGAAATTATGTAAAAAGACTGAAAGACAAGCATCGGTTACAATCTCATAGCAAACTCAAGCATAGTTATCAGTCTGGCTCCAGATGCGTTGGATCACTCGAAAGTTTTGGATGTTTATCACCCATAGTTTAGGTTGATTTTTTTTTTTTTGTCTTTCTGCTGTACTTGGGCAATGTTACTGTGTATTAATGAAAACAAAAAATATCCACATTCCCATACACATTTTGTATTGGTTCATTTTAGACATTTTTACAAAAATGGAGAGTTCTTGTCTTAATAAAAAGAAAAGATATTAATGTTCAAAGTAATTATTGTTTTTGGTGTTTTCTTTTTTTTTTTCTTTCCTACAGTACATAAACCAGCTTCATGTTTCTAAAATCAAATGGTGTTAAAATCAAAGTAGCGCATGAAAATATGACCATTTGTGCCATCAGCTAATTATAATTAATTATCATAAAGCTCTTTTTTTCTCATCATCAACATAACTTCTGACATATATGAGTAAAATCTGAAGTGGAAATAATACTCTTACATAATCGTGCTTTCTTTGTTTTAAGTAATAATTAAAAAAATAACAACAGGGCATGCTGGTAAAGAAAAATAATTATTACCGATTTACTCTTATGGCATAGAAAGTCTTGTTTATAAACAATAACTTGTACTTTTATTTGTTCATAATCACAGTACATTTAATGTTGTAGCATGTCGTCTATCACAGTTACTAAAAATCTTATTTTTGTCCAGAACAGTAAATAGAATCACAAAACCCTTCACAATATCATAAATGACACATCACGTACTAGATCTAGCACCAATATCTAAACCTGTGATTTGCCTTGCAACTGAAACTACCGTCAAAGCTGCTACTACACGAAATTAATCAACATTTCTGACTAACCAGTTTCAGGAATTCAACAGCACTCTGTTATAATGCATAATGATCCATGAGGTATTATTATGTTTCGGAGAAGTCTCAAGGTTGTCCTTTCCTTGTGTGATGTTACAGCTCTCTTGGAACCAGTTAAATTTGAGAGCTCCCTCAGACATAATTCAGCAGCATCAGTTAACACTAACATTAACGCTTGTTAGAACACCTTGTGACTATTTAAAGCATCGTAAATTTATTTTTTTGAATTAATAAAAGATTCTTCACGGCAGTGCCACTCTCTGATATCCGGCGTTTATTATACGGGGCTCCGTCGTACACTCTGCACCGAACATCACTCTGTTTTCAGCACAGTGTCAAAGATGACAGAAAGTCTAGCACTCAAAGTGAGAAAATTCCCCAGTGCTCCATCCTCAAGCTGCCTCATGCTCCTGTTTTAACCTTGCGCTTCCCTGCCAGACTCGGCAAATCACTCGGTGGATGCTGACCATGAGTTTTGGCCTTTTTATTATTATTATTTTTATTTATTTCTCTGGTTTGTATGATGCTTGGTTTTGATTGCCTGTGCATGAGCACAGCACCAGGGTTGTCACACTGCCAAATTTCAATGTCACCTTCTACCTGGATGCAAGGACTCTTAAGGTGTTTCTGCCTGAGCATATGTCGGGTGGTAACATCTCCAGTCGGGAGAGAAAGAAGGAGAAAAAAATGGTGGGATGGCAAAAAAATACAAAAAATAATATAATAATAATAATTAAAAAAATAAAACGGGGTGGAGTAGCATTGGCATGTGTGCTTATTTTTATGGTGAAATGAAAGTGGCAAAACAAGAAAATATTATTTTATTTTTGCACTTAAAAAAAAACTTAAATGGGAAATGAATTCCTTTTTCCATAATATTTTACAACGTCTTCTTCTATACTTTTATTACTAATACTAATAATTTTAAATATTTATGAAGTCAAATGGGAGGTGTGGTGCCACGGTAGTTGTCTCACACCTGTCTCATACTCTGGTTTCCCTCCTACAGCCCAAAGACATACTGTACGTGTTAAGCTGATTGTTGTTTTCAATTGTATAGCTGGGTGTGTGAATCAGAGTGCACTTGTGCCCTGTGGTGAGTTGGCACCCCATCCGTGATGCCTTGATCTCCCTGAGATAAGATCCAGGCTCCTCCACACCTAAAACAGGACGAGCAGTATGTAAAATGAATGAACAAACAAACAAACAAATTTTTTATTTATAAAAAATGTCATGGCAATTTTGGGCTTTCAGTGGTTTCTTTGAACATGGAGCTTTTCTGGATGAAAATGATTTTACCATATATATGTTTATTTAAAGAAAAATCTAAAAGATTTTGAAGGATAAGGTTTAATTTATTTAGGGTTAACTGATGTCTACATATGGGCAAAATTATACATACAGGATCAAATATATATATATACACTTACATACTTAGACTTTGAATTCAGTGATGCTGAAAGCCCAGAAATGTCTTTAAGTTTGCTTAGCCCAAGGTCTATAGGCTTCCTGTTAGTGATCCTAATTGACTACATCCTGTCTGTGCCAAAATTCTACAAAGAGTTTGTTCGACAGCACTTGTTGGATTTGCCAACTCATAGTACAAATGAAAAGTCCATGGAGCTCAGTGCAGATCTCAGGATTGTAAAGTCACACAAGTTAGTAATGTCTCTTGGAGTCATTTTTAAACAACTGCAGATTCAGAGATTTACAAAAGAATAAATAAAAGTTATTGGAAAGTAAAGCTACAGTATGTGAGGGAAAAACTGTCAGCCCCATCCAGGACCTATCAAGGCACAGGAACACCAGTGGCACTATCTATACAATCAAGCATCACCATGGACTAAAAGGCTATATTCCAAAAAATGTGAATTTTTAACCTTGACTAATGCCCCATCACACTCCGTTGAAGACCATGAAGTTCCCACTGCATCCTATACTTCTCATTATGAAGTGATAGTTTCAGGAATTGGATTCCGTATTTTTACGAAATTCTCTAAACATGATAAAAAACCCACTAATAACCTAGTGCTTGTCTAAACATGGTCATCACCAGAGCAACAGAATATAAAGTTAATTCAGTCTGCTACACCATGTCATGCACCTACCATGGTCATAGCAAGTCTGATGAGGTCATTATGAGAACTCCATTGATGCAGCAAATACGCCATGGCATCCCAGTGGCATCTCAACAGATGTAGCAACAACGAAGTGACATCCCAATAGAATGCCATCCAATCTTTCCCATATGCGACATGCTTGTGATTCGTCAGTGAAGTCCCAAAGAGGTGTTAGTTACGTCATTATCTGGTTAATCCCATCATTACTACAACCTTATTATGTTCTTCCCGCATTTTTATTCAACCACGTCCTCAGAAAAACAAAAAAGGAGACTGTTCTTTCCAAGTTGGGCAAGTTCTTACCCAATTCACTCAATTGGTTGAGGATGTAGTGGGAATGTGGCTCAGTGTGTCAGGGGTTTAAAATTTGCACATGGACAAAAAGCCTTTAGAAAAAGTTTTTAACCAGTGGTTTGTTTAAAGGAGTTTTTTTTTTTTTTTTTTGGCTTTCTGCTGTACTTCGACCACAAGAAAAAAGGTCCAGTTTAAAAACATCTTTGCAAGGCCAACATTGCTATGACATTCATGTCCATGAAGAGTATATGTAAACATTTGACCACAGCTGTACATACAGAAAACATCATGTAGCCATGCTTTACCAACAATGCTATTTATACTATTACATTTCTCATGACTTTTTATTCAAGAGGTACATATTCAAATTCCCCTCATCATAAGGATTTTATAAAGATGAGTTGAAACTATACATGTTTAAATTCTTTCAGATGTGTTTCCTTGCAGAATAACACAAAATAGTGGTATAATTCCAGCACTCACTGAGTCGCCACAAATTGCCACGTTATGAATTCCATTTTAGCCATCTATAGACACCAAACTACCCTTTACAGGGGCTAAATGGACTCACTGATGGCTGGTAGGAAGAAAGTGGAAATCATTCACTTCAACAATAGAAGGTCTTAATGGTGTTGGCCCTCTGCACAGTGCACGCCGGGTCAATAGGTGAAAAGGAGACTGATTCATGAAATTGCTACAGATTTCCAGGTAGTGAGATGGTGGAATAGTGTATTAAACTCAATATAAGGTTTTGGATCTGAGCGGTGCTTCATAGGAACGTGTGAGATTGAGTCATTTCTCTGTGTTTTGGAGTCATATGAAGGTCTTATTTACCGATTCAACGATTAGCCATAATTCCTTCCTTTTAAAGGCAATCACCTCCCTTTATTAGTGTCATGAAGGTCACAGAGCCCTTGGTGAAAAGCATGAATGTGCAAGAAATTCTCTTCCTAAGCAGCCTGCTGAGCCACAGTGATTTTTTCATCAGTACTAGGCCAGATCCCGAGACGCAATCTATAATCTGAGATTAGTAGGGAGAGCCAGTGTTCTCGTTACAAATTACTTTAGGAATAGAGCAATGAACCTCTGTCACAGACACAAGTGCGGAAAGTTTTTCAAAAGTGATTTTAAACATTGTTCTATCTTGCTGAAACTTTCTGACAAATCATAAGGTAAATTCTTTTTCATTAGGTTACTCTCTGAAGATTTGGGGAAAAAACACAGAACGTACATCAGCTTCACACATATCAATCCATCCATCCATCCATCTTTCTTTCTTTCTACAGGTCACACCATTTATATAGGTAATCACTTTATTCAAACCCCACAACCACCAAGTTACCACTGTTGGGCCTTTGAGCAAAACCCCTTAACCCTCAACTGTTCAGATATATAACAAGATAAACATGTTGCTTTGGATAAGGGTATCTGCCAATTCCCTAAATATATATACTGTGTGTACACTACCAGTCAAAAGTTTGAACACTTCAAATTCCGTGGACTTTTTTTAATTTAATTTTTCTGTGCTGAAAGCATCCAAAATTTGTAATAATTTCCTTTCAACAGTTGATGTGGGTTTTGCAAATGCACTTGACACAATACTGTTCTTGCAGGAACTGTTCCAGAACAGCTGGCCTTCACATTGTAAAATAATGACTGTGATGATTGGTGTAATGTTTACTTAATTTCATAATTTCACGTGTTATTTCATAGTTGCTCTAGAATGATTCCCAGAAAATCAAAACACCAAACTTTTTCCAAACTTTTGTCTAGGATTGTATATTAAGTAAACATTCTATTACTTAAATCCAGCTTATTCATTCATTTGTTTATCTTCAAGGTCAAGGCACTATGTTCACACGCTGAGTCACATTTGGGGCAGTTTAGCATAGTCAAGCCACATACATCACATGCATTATTTAAACTTAAGAAGGCAGAGGAAATTTACATGTGTACTGGAAGAAAACTAACATTTTTGGCTCATCTGGATTTTTTAAATATAAAACCCTATTTTATGTATAACCCTAATATTATAACCCTGACAATAATAAAGTGCATGTTGAAGATGAGTGAACAATGTGTTCTTAAGAGATGTTTGCTTTCTCACAGTTTTCCACTTTTTATTACTGTATACTTTGGCAGAGTCACTCGTTATAGAAAGTCTAAGGGCTCCTTCAGAGATAACAAAGAAGTATTTAGAGCTATGGCATTATTGTAATAATGTCATTTTATGGAACTAATCATGTACCAACAAAACTCCACACTTTTACTACTCTGGGGAAATAGCTTCTTAATGGTCCTTTGTATGCTCATGTGATCTTAGTATCCTAAAGAAGTTTTAATTGCAACCCTCTCTGAAAGGAAAATTCTCAGTTAATTCTTATGTTTTATATCTAACCTTTAAGAGTTTCCTCAGAGGCTCAAATGAAGTTGGCTCAAGTATGATACATGCTTTTCTCCCCCTCGCTAAACGTGCACTTATAATTAGGTTTCTCTTGCTTTAGGATGCTCTTGTACCCATGTCTGAGAGGTCAATGTCTGCATTTAAAAAGTGTTTATTATTCTTAATACTAAAATCACTACACTATTGAAAGATAGATTGAATCTAGAACTTTAATTAAAGATTCTTCAATTATCTCTCTGGAGAGCCCTTAACTCTCTGTTTCAAGTAATTTTTTTAGGGTAATAGAAACCCATTATAATAAACCCTGGCGGAAACCTTTTTTTTTTTTTGTAAGAGTGTAGGCAGTGGTGAAAACAGGCAGACAAGGATGTGAAGGTCAGATCCATTTTTTGAAGTCCATTATAAAAGTGCAGCTGAGGAACTGAATCATAGCAGAACCGTGTGATCAAATACCAGTGAAATTTGAGGGATTTTCAAGGGAGACAGGATAAAGGACAACCATGGTAACAGGATAACGAGAACAGAAAACACTGACTATATTAGGAAACAAAAGGAAAAGCAGGAGAGCAATATATCGAGTGTGATTGCAAAATGGGGACAAGACGATGGTCAGTGTGACAGTACGAGAAGAAGTGCAAGTAAAAGATTGTTTGCATTGTATGTCCTATATATATATATATGACAGTGCTGTTAATTGATGCATTTATTTATTTTGTTCAGAAGGTGCTGATTAATTTTATTTTACAGTATTTCTGAATGTAGTTTAGGCTCCAAGACAAATAAAATGTGTACAGTATATTAATGTGCTCATTCCAATACATTTAATTTAATGTATTGATGCATTTAAATATAATATTTTTCCACAGTGGCGAGGCTCGCTCAATAACACATGAAACTATAAATGAATTATGTAATGAACATAGCCGTTGGGTGTTATACAAGGTCTGTATGGAAAGCATGCAGCCATTGTTAATACTATAATAAGAATGGTTTGATGTGACCTGTTCGACAATGTGGAAAGTGGAAATGCACATGTGTGGACAATGACAACCTTACTCTTCTAATCAGTGGGGCACTAATGAGTGAGCAGATGTACTGTGTGTCTGTCGTATTCAAAATGACTGGTTGAGTAAGGCAACAAATCTGCATCAGATTTTTCGATAAGCTTTAACATTCTTCATGTGGAAACTATTCGGATGATTCAGAAGGCTTTCTTGGATGATGCAATAAGTGCATCCAATTGCCCTGGTGACTCAGCCCCCCCTACAGCCCAGATTCGGTTCCCTGCAACTTCTGGCTTTTCCCGAAACTAAAATCACCTTTAAAAGGGAAGAGATTTCAAGACCATTGAAGAAATTCAAACAAAGAATTTTAGTTTTGAACAGTTAAAAAGGCACTTGGAGATGTCTGATGTCTGTGAGGTCTCAAGGTGCCTACTTTGTAAGTGATTGAGACATCACTGTTCCATGTCCATTGTTTCTTGTGTCTTCTTCAATGCATCTAGAAGCCTCTATAGTCCAACTATACACCATGGAGGACAATAGTGACCCTTGTATTTATTCTCATTTCTATGACCATGGTAAGACCTCTGATCAACATTTACATGCACATATAAACATTACGGGGAATTTGAGAATGCCAGTTAGCCTAATCTGCATGTCTTTGCACTGTGGGAGGAAACCGGAGAAACCCGGACAAAACCCGTCTAGCATGGGGAGAACATGCACGCAGACCCGGGATGGGACTCGAATCCAAGCTCTAGAGGTGCAAGGCGGCAGTGCTAACCATACTTTTTTATTCCTTATTTGTACAAAACTTTTACAGTAAATAGGCTCTTTATCTAATGCTTTTGTTTGTATAGTTAAGGGTTGTTGGCATCCTAAAGAGGCTCTTCCTGCATTTTATTTATAATTTTTAAACATCTACCCCTAGAGGCAAGCCAATGGTTCTATAACCAATTAAGAGTGTACAGTACAACAGATTTCAGTTCCATATCAGGACAGCAAAGTAGGGCTAAAACATATAATTAAGTTACTGGACTTTAGACCAGCTGACGAGAATCTGCTAACAGGAAAGGAAAAATAAAGTCTAGTGATTTTATCATTATTCCCTCTTTACTGAAGCTATTTCCATGGGACCATTTTAGTGCGTCCTACGCTCACCTTCTAAGTAGTTTTGACCACATAAACCTTTATGAGTAAATAATGGTTGCTTGTCATTGGCGCTAGTGTCATTGATTCCCACATGGTAGCCACTAGGAGCAGTAACTACTGTACTGTACATCTGTCTTCACAATGAGGTCTGGTTCAAACTATCCAGATAATTGGTATGGTGGAGTCCATGAACATTTACCTCCACATTTTGCAGCACAAGTACACACATGAGGTGAGTTAATTTATTGAAGCAGTTTGTGGATCAGCGGGAGTTGTGTGTGTAATAGTGATGTGTGACGTTGCTGATGTTCTGCTGCCAAACCTATGCAGACAGAGCGCTCAGGAATAAAGTCACCGCTACTCTCCATCTCTCACTCTGGTTATTAGAAGCAAATGTTACTATATTATTATTATTATTATGTATTTAAAGCGTCTCGGGTTACTTAGCTGTAACCCTGTTCCCTAAAAAAGCGGGAAAGAGATGCTGCGTGAAAATGCTATGGGAACATCTCTTTGTTCAACTGGTTGTGAAGCATGTTTGTATCAAACACGCCAAATTTTGGCTTATACTGTATGACCTCGGTCAGGGGACGTCATCTTATGAGGTGCACCTGCAGGTTATAAATAGGAGTGAACCGGTAACATCCTCAGGTCAATTTTTTTGTCTGAAAGGACGTCCAGTCAAGCCAGCATTGCGGCATTGGAGCGCAGTATCTCGTTCCCTCTTTTTAAAGGAACAGGGTTACAGCAAAGTAACCCGAGACGTTCCATGTCAAAAGCTACACTTGATGCTGCGTGAAAACGCTATGGGAACGAGAATACCAACGCAGCCGCACTGCAAGTGTCTGGACCCCCAAGGTTGTGTTGCATGTGCACAATAGCCAAAGGGGTCTCCGACATAACTTTCAGATGCTGACACGAGGACCCGCGAGCCCAGACAGCATGGACATCCAAACTATAGAATGTGTGTGGAGAGGACCAACCTGCCGCATCACACACTTGCTGCAAGGGGACACCTCTTGCCTGTGCAATTGATGAGACAATCCCCCTGGTCGAATAGGCCCTGATTTCAAAGTCTAGGCAGGATGGGGAGACTGACAAAGCCTGCAGATCTCCAATTCTCTTTAAAGAAGTAACTGCCATAAGAAAAACCATCTTAAGGGTCAGAAGTGCTGACAGGTGCTGACTCTAGTGGTTTGAAAGGGGTGTTAATCAGACCTTTGAGCACAATCGCTAAGTCCCAAGAAGGGGCCGTCACTCTAGTGGGCAGCCTCAACCATTTAGCTCCATGAATAAAGTGGGCAACTAAAGGGTGCTTTCTCAAAGAAACCGCTTAGTCAGAACATGACAAGCCGAAATAACGGCTACGTACGTTCTGAGAGTACTAGGGCATAAGCCCGAGGACAACTTTTCTTGTAGAAACTCCAGCACTGAAACAATTCGGCAGTGGACTGGGTCTACATGTTTTGCCATGCACCAACTTTTAAATACACTTTATTTGAGAGCATAAGTTCTTCTAGTGGAGGGAGCCCTAGCACTTAGTATAGTTTAAATTATGCTGGTTGGAAGACCAGCAACTCTTAGCTGGTCCTCCTCAGGGGCCAGACGTGAAGTTTCCAGAGCTCGGGCCAGGGATAAAATATTGTTCCCTGCTCCTGAGACAGAGGATCCCTCCTTACTGGAATCATTCATGGTGAGCTGTCGAGGAGAGATATTAGATCCGAGAACATCCGGCCAACAGGGTGCTATCAATAAGGATGCAAACCCTGTTGACAGACCTTTGCCAGGACTCCCAGGAGCAGAGCTATCGGAGGAAACGCATAAAGATATAATCTGGGCCACGTATGGGCCATTGCGTCCAGACCCAGGGGAGCTGGAGGAGTCAGAGAGTAAAGGGGACATTGGGCTGTTTCTTGCGAGGCACAGAGGTCCACCTCTGCTACATAAAATCTCTCCCAGATTTGACTGACTACTTCGGGGTGGAGTTTTAATAACCCAAGTGTCACAGCTCGTCTGGACGGCAAGTCTGCTCCCACATTTATATGCCCTGGAATGTAAATCGCCCTGAGGGACAGAAGCTTGTCCTGTGCCCAGAGCAGAAACTGGTGCGCTAGCTTGTTCAAGCGGGGTGAGCGCAGTACGCCCTGGCGATTTATGTATGTGACTACCGTAGTGTTGTCCCGCCACACTAGTACATGGTAGCCTCTCAACTGCTGGAGGAAGTATTTCAAGGCCATAAATAGAGCCATCATTTCGAGGCAATTGATGTGCCACGCGAGAAGGTGACCTCTCCAGATCCCTTGGGCTGGACAGCCATCTAAGACTGCACCCCAGCTCGTGAGGGAAGCGTCTGTCGTTAGTTTCTTGCAACAACAAGACAGACCTAGAGTGTGACCCAAAGTCAGAAACCGGGGGTCTGAACCACATAACCCTTATTTGCCTCTGGCGATTGGCCCTTGGATAAAATCCCCTGGTGCTTAGCCACAACTGAAACGATCTAATGTACAGAAGGCCCAAGGGTATCACCATGGATGCAGCAGCCATGAGAGCTAAAACACTCTGAATGTAATGAACAATCACTTTCTGGCCTAGCCTGATTTCCTTTAGAGTAGGAGACAGCTGTGCCTGCATTGCGATCAAATTCCATGTGACATCCAAATACGTTGTCCTCTGAGCAGAAAAGAGAATGCCTCTCCCGGCGTTGAGTCTCAATCCTAAAGAATGGAGGTGAGCTAGGATGACATCTTGATGTCGAAGCGCTTGCTGCTAAGACTGAGCCAGGATTAGCCAGTCGTCTTTATAATTTAGAATACTGATGCCCTGGAATCATAGAGCCATAGCTACATTCGTGCATTTTATATATGTGCGAGGTGACAGGGCTAGGCAAAATGGAAGTACCCGATACTGGTAAGCTTCACCCCTGAAAGCGAACTATAGGAACTTCTTGTGTTGTGGCAATATTTCTATATGAAAATATAGACGGAGATGCAAACCTTAGGTCGATTGTCACAAACCAATCCTCTGGTTGGATTTGAGAAACAATCATTTTGCCAGTCAACATTTTGATGTTCAGCCCATGAAGATGTAAAAATGGACGCAACCCCTCCTGTCTCTCTTGGAAACCAGGAAATACTGACTTTAATAGTCTGGCCCCTTTTTTCAGCAAAGACTGTAATTGCTATGTCAGCAAATGAGCACGTTTCGGTTTAATAGAAGTGGAGACCTCGCCATTAAAACGCGGACGATGTGCAAAACGAATCCTGTAGCCTCTATCTACAGTGCTTTGTACCTAAGGAGACATACCTGGCAGTAGGTTCCCTGCTGCCAGCCTCTCTAAAAGGTTGACAAGTTTTGACAGCAAGTAACTGAGCACCTGACATTTCGCTGGAGACCGCTGTTCCCCGAAATATGAGTGGTGCCTGCAGCACTAGCCTGCTGCCTAAAAAAGGTTTTCCCACCAACGAAGATGTTAGTCTACTTGGTTTGGTGGGGTGTGTGGGCGAGCGTTTCTTCAATCTGGAGCATCATCATATAAAACCGTGCTTTTGCATCAAGGACATTCAAATAAATCAATGTCAATAGCACAAAAACACAGGTTAAATAGGGCTTATTCCATGAATGAGTTAACTCGTCAGAGAGGTCGCCAAAGAAGGGGAGGGCCTGTCATTAAAGCCCCTCCCCCGGCCACCCGACAGAAACCTGTCATCTAACTTTGAGCGCTTGGGGGATTTAAATTTTTTTTTCCTGCGGCCAGTCGAGGTGTAATCGTTCGACCGCACGTGTTACTACTTCTCATTTTCCGCATAAGCAAGAGAGAAAGTCTCTTCTGCCCATTTACACGAAGCACCGGAGCGCGCTTGAGAAGTGGATGCTAAAACTTCTTGATCCAGCGAGAGAAAGGGGGGATTCCGTCTCCTGCACTTCTGCCAGATCGGCATGTGAACCCCATGAATAGCGCGAGAAGATCACAGTGCTCACACTCTCCCTCGAGCCCAAGGAGAGCGTGCTCTTCCCCCAAACATTTAAGACAGAAAGTGTGGAGATCGCCCTCCGAAAGAGATCTGTCACGTGGAGACACGCATCTCCTATCAAACTCTGCCATATTGGTGAGTTATCTAACACTTTCTTTCTTTTGTTTGTATATTGGCTTACAAACACCCGCAAACATAATGCGGTCCTTGAAGACAAAAAGACCTGAGGAAATACTGAACTTCCAGTTCACTCTTATTTATAACCTGCAGGTGCACCTCATCAGATGACGTCACCTGACTGAGGTTATATACTGTAAGCCAAAATTTGGCGTGTTTGATACACACATGCTTCACAATCGATTGAACAAAGAGATGTTCCCTTAGCATTTTCACACAGCATTGACTGTAGCTTTTGAACAGGAACTTTCCTTTACCATGGTGTGGGACTGGAACTTCCAGGAAAGGTCATGTCATTATTTATGCATTAGCTTGGATATACAGTATTATGACAGTCAACATTCCCCACCAAAGGTTATTATTGTTTTCAATTTGTTTAGAAATTTATGGCTAAAAACATCACCTTTTATATTTAAATAATACAATACTTCAGATGGTATACTTGATAGGATAATTACTTTAGTGATAGGATAATTACTGCAGTGACTGTAGTGCTTTAGCTGACAACAAAACCCTAAGTGATGCAGTGAGTAGCTTATATTTTTTTAGACAACCATATCAGAAGATGTATCCTGTATTCATGCAAAGAAGATCTAAGGAGATCTGAAATGACTGGAATCGGATTACGACCTGTGCATTATTACAAACTAGAAGGATAGTGTTGAACACTGAGCGTCATGGAAAAAAATGTGGTGAAAAAAAAAATCATGAAAAGAGGTCACTTAAGTGCTTGGTGAAGTTGCATTGTAAAAAAAAAAAAAAAAAAAAAACTACAGTAGGAACTAGCTATTTTTAATAGCAAACCTAGTGTGATAAATATTTACAGGATTGCAACTAAAGAGTTGACTCTGTGCCTATAAAAAAGGCTACAATTTTGCTAGAAACATAGGAGCAGTAGATACCAGTCATGAGGTCAGATGTGTCTAGACTGACCCTATTCCAGAGTGATGGGCATGTTTGGGTAGGGTGCAATGCACTTACGCCCACTAGTCTAGTCTGATGAATCACATTTCCACCTGTGTAAGTGGTGGCACCAGTATGAACTAGGAGGAAAGCAAACTGGCGAAGGCAGTGTGATGATCTGGGCAATGTTCTGCTGGGAAATCTTAAGTCCTGACATTCATGTGGATGTTACTTTGACACGTTCCACCTACTTAGCCACTGTTGCAGACCATCATGACATGGTATCCTCTAATGGCAAAGGCATCTATCAGCATGATAATATGCCCTGCCACATTTCAAAAATTGTTTAGGAATGATTTAAGGAGCATGAAAAAGAGGTCAAGGACTCCAAATTTCCCAGATCATACATCTGTTATGTGTGCTGTACTAATGTCACCACAGCAGACTTTCAGAGGTCATTTGGAGTCCATGCATCAATGGATCCGAGTTGTTTTGGTGGCACAAGGAAGACCTACACAACATCAGTCATGTGAGTTTAAGGTACAGTAATGGCTAATCATTGTACTGTATATAGGAAATAATAATAAAATATCATTTGCACATCGCACAGGAATATGAGAAATATGATGTTGTATATGAGAGGAAGAAAGATACCTGAAAAATAGTGTGAAAGTGTGAAATATATTCAAGTATCTTTGATTTTCTTGTAAATGTCTCATGTTGTGTAAATCCCTCTGTGAGCAGTTGCAAGTACAGCAATGACAGTCAGCCAATGAGAGAAAATCAAATTCATCTCTATCATGTGCAGGAGATCCCTGCATCCAGTTTATAGTAATATAATTTACAATGTTTCTCTTAGGAAATAAGTGGTGTGTCATATCCAAATGGTTGTTAGGAGCAGCAAAAATCAAAACAAACATGACATGATTCTTCCCAGTGCACATCAGAAATAACTATTTTTTGCACTATAATTCCAGTTTTCTTTGCAGAACAGACAATTCTGACTACCTCCACCCCCAACCAATGTTTTCTCAACATTTCTTATCTTATTACCATACAAAGTAGTGACAAAGTCTTATGATAAAGAGCTCTTGTGTTTATTTATTTTTTGTGAGAAAGAGTGATTTGGGGATCAGGCGCACTTCGGCGGGGATCTCCCAGGGTGAAAGACTGTGCAGTGTCAGGGACCTCGTCCCATGCACAGCCTTAAATAAAGTCATGTAGCGTGAAAGTGTTATCGATTTAGAGATTTAAACGTATGCAGTTTGCTTAAATTTTCCTACGGACAACCATCTCTGCAGAGGAACTAACAAGAAAAATTCAAATAAAAACATTAGTGGTTAAAACTGTGGCCTTGTACACAAGGCCTTGGATCTGTGCATGTGGAGTTTGCAAGTTCTTACCATGCTTGGTGGGTTTCCTGGGGGTAATCTGGTTTCTTCGCACAGTATGAAGACTTGCAAGTTGCACCAATTGCCATTCTTAAATTACCTGTAGTGTATGTGTGAGAGTGTGCCCTGCGATAGATTGGTATCAAGTCCAGGGTGTACCCCGATTCATGCCCGAAGGTACCTGGGATAGGCTCCAGGAAAACACTTGTGACCAACTGATCCAACAAATTTTGGATTATAATATAGGATACATATGAAGCTTTATGTTGCAAAATAACTGCTGTAAACCGTACGTCCTACGTTCTGTGCATAGACAGTATCCACATTCATTATCTCTGAATTGGCATCGAATATGAAACCACCTATATTAAAGACTAAGCAAAGATAATACCAGCTGTGTTTGTTGGAAAACAGTGAACTACACACTACCAAAAACTTTAAAGCTTAATAGTATTACATGAACATTGTCTTGTGTTAAATTCGAGATTAGTTTTTATCATTTTAAGTGTCAAATAATTGTTAGCACTCACTTGATCACTTGTTCTTTCTTCCATGATGACAAATGATGATGGTGAGTAAATTATTATTGGGACAGCACTGAGCAACACATAGTTCTTCTCCTTAATGAAGTGTACTTGTAAAAGGATTTATTTGTATGTTGTTTGTTTTATTGTTGTTGGACACGAAGGACAATAAACAAATTATCATCAGCTGACATAAAAAAAAGTCAATTTTTATTTTTTCAGGGGAAAAGATTGAGAAAAAAAAAGCAGGTTGTGAGTTGGTCAGAGTGGCCGGACATTCTTAATGCCAGTAATGATGTCATGAGAAGTTAATCATATTTATATAGTACATTTCACAATTAAACATTATACCTGTAACGTAGTGGATCTCGCGACAGGCACACCCATGGGCAGCTGTGCCACGGGTTTCCAGTCAGGCAGGCCCACGGCCACCCTCTCATGCTGTCACTAGGCAGCACTTCCATGATGGCAATTAAGGACAATGCACAACACCTGGATAAATGTATATATAGGTCCCCAAGACAAAGCAGTAGACATGCGGACCTTTAGGAAGCACCAGGTCATGGAGCAATGCTCTGGTATAGGGAGAAAAGAGACAACTAGAGAGAAAAAAAAAAGCGAACTAATAAGAAAAGAGGAAAAAAGAGAATGTATAAAACTAAAAAAAGAGAAAACTGAAAAAAGAGGAAAGATAAAACTGAAAAAAGAAAAAAGTAGAGAAAAGATAAAGCTAAAAAAAACTTAAAAAAAGAGAAATGATAAAACTTAAAAGAAATGAGAAAAGATATAATTGAAAATAGAGAAAATGATTAACCATGTTTAGAGAAAGCAGGGGAGTTCCGTTCACGTTTGTGTTTCAGTTCATTTAGTATTAATGATAAATCCATCATTACCTCAGAATGGGAAACATCCCTGAAAAGTTTGCACAAGCACTTCTGCAGCTCACACACACACACACACACACATGGCCTCCCCTCTGACGCCCTGCATACGGGCTCTTTAGACAATCGCTAACACCACGCGCTCTCTCCATAGCATAATACCAGGGCATTAAAAAGCAATTAAAACTATAATAAACTATAGATTACTGGAGAAATTGCAAAGTAGGGCCACATGGATGCATTGGTTTTCCTGGGCAAAATATTGAAAACCTATTGTAATCCATAGGTTCCTAAAATATGGCCATTCCCCTTTCTTATGTGTGTGAGTGAGGGGAGGGGAAACAGTTTTAGTCTTATAGCTAGCTATAGTCTTTCAGTCTCATCATTTAACAGTTTACATTAATCATATAAAAATATTTTATATGCTTAAAAAATTATGGATAATTAGGGGTGTGGTCATTTTGAGTGACAGCTGCTATGCATTTTGATAACCAGCTAATTGGATGCAGTTTAATGTTTTTGGTTTACCTTATTAAGGTATAGGGGGATGAATGGTGGAGTTCGAACAAAAGTGAAGTAAGTTGGCATATAAATTAGCTTTAACCACAGTAAAAGCTAATGTAGCTAGCTTGTGATAACTGAAGTAAATAGGTTGCCCATTTATGGATTAACTGGTATAACAGATTTAACGCCCAGATGGCACCATAGACATACTGTATGGACACTTTTTTATTTAGAAAAATCGGTAAGGACAGAGTTTAAGGAGGGAAAAGGGAAAGTAAGTTGTGAAGGTGTGCACATGCAGGTCTGGAGGCAGTGCCCAGTTGGCATGCAGGCACAAGGCTGGCAAGCGATGGCAGTGGGCCTGCGTGGGCAACGTGAAAATGCCGCAGGAGATCACGCAGTCTTTTTTTCACGGTTGTCCTCAACATGGAGATCAAACAGCGGTATTCAGTTCTATAGCCTTTGAAGTCCCTGGGGCTCGTTACATCACCCTGCTCGCATGCCACTCTTCCGCATTTTAAGCGTCTGCCACGACTCTGCTTTGTAGACCTCCAGAACTTTTTGAGCTACACTCCCCGCCTTGTTTTTATAACATGTAGAGGAGCCCAAGATCCATTACCGATTTATTATTATCCAGCCATGCCAGGTTTCCCGCGGACCCAATCCTTCGCACACATGCAGAAGGGAAGGTCGTCTACTTAGTGAGCCTAAGCAGTGAGTGAAGAATGAAAAAAGATTGTGCACCCCATCATTGGCGCATGCCGTGACTTTGGGTCTTAAAACTGTTGCCTCTTCTTTGTAAAATGCAGTTAATTCTCTATGGATCAAGTTTCAAGCCATTTACTGGCAATATTTGAAGGGGTTTATTTTTGATCTACATGATTTTTTCCAAAGTAGTACAGATTTTAGAGAATTTCAATGTAATGTTTAATTTTTCCAAGCAGACCCAAAATCACTGACTTAGCAGAATGTCCTGGGAATAAAGGGTTATTTCCAAAATGACAAACAGGAAACAGCAGACCCTGAGAGCAAACATTAGTTGGAGAACATAAGTTGACCTTTTGCCATTGCTAGTTTACCGTCACACAGCATGTTATGATTGTGCATTCCAGTTGAAATGGAATTATTATTATTATTATTATTATTATTATTATTATTATTTTGATCTTCAACAGTATTAACTTGTTCTCTGTTAGTTAGTCGTAAAGTACAATTCCGGAAATAGACATTTCTTCTTTAAAGATACCCACTCTGAATTAGCTCAAAATCAGATGCTTTAATGAGTTTTTCATATTTACAGACAGACATGTCATAAGCAACCTGATAGTCCAGGTAACAGTCATTATAAATAAAATGCATTAATGTGTAGTAGAATTTAACTAATTCTCCAGACACTATGGGGTAAAAAGAACACACAACCTTTAATACGTACAATCTTTTGATGTTTTGGGGCAAATGTAGAACTCTTTATGCCCAAAACAGTATTAGTGATTGTTTTATTTTTTATAAAGAAAATGTGTGTGTGCCAAAGAAGCAAAGTTTATGCAGCATGGAAGTGACCAATTTAGCTTCCCTAAAAAAATTAAGTTGCTAACTTTAGCCATTTTGTAAATATGTTTTTATATGTGCTACAAAAATGGCAAATTTCTTAGCATTATACGGTCTTGCTTCAAACTCACTTACTCACTCATGGTGCATATATCGCTTTTGTCCTGTGTTCAGGGTCGCGGGGGCCTGGAGCCTATCCCGGGAGGCTTAGGGCACGAGGCAGGGTATACCCTGGACAGGGTGCCAATCCATCGAATGGCACACACACAAACATTCATTCACACACTACGGGCAATTAGGGAAGGCCAACTAGCCCAACCTACATATCTTTGGACTGTGGGAGGAAACCGGAGTATCCAGAGGAAACCCACTAAGCACACGGAGAACATGCAAACTCCATGCACACAGAGATGGGAAACGAACCCGGACCCTGGAGGTGCAAGGCGACAGTGCTAACCACTACACCACCTTTCGTTTCGAACTCTAAAATGAAAAATTAGTTTATTTATGTTATAAGTATTGATACAAAATTTGTTGTAAGCTTGTAGAAACATATGGCTTGTAAAAATAGTTTTTTAGTAAAAACTTAAAAAAAAAATCTGTATTGTTAAATTCATGTTGCAATATCTAAACAATTTTGCATTTAAGAATAACACACTTTTCTCAGGTTTATGTCTTTTCATGTGAAATCTAAATTGGCCAAGTTTCATCTGAATGACAATTAAGGTAATTTGAAAGGTTGGAAAAAAAAAAAAACCTACGCATACTACATAAAGGGGCATGAAATTATGTTTAGCAAATGTTTCTTTTCATCTGATAAAAATGTTTTGACCGTTTATTGTTCAGGCATGTACAGTACAGATATTAATTAATCATCATCTTTCTCCTGGTAAGGGTCATTGTGAATCCAAAGCCAGTCCTTGGTACAAAAGGCATTAGGTAGAAATAAACCCTGAATGGCACTCCAGTGCATACATTGTCTTATACGTATAGACACACACACACACACACACACACACACACACACACACACACTCACAGCTATTCACATGTAAAGATTCAGAGCAGTTAATCCACATACTGGCAGTTTTTTAGGCAGAAACAAACCAGAGAGAACCCAAGCCAACATAAGCAGTTATTGCACCAGGGACCCTGGAGCCGTCAGGGAGCAATGCAACCTGCTGCACCATCACGCCATCCGAGTGTAAATATGAAGAGCTCAAATTTAAAGAGACATCTGACAATGCTGCACTATTCACAGCTTAAATACAGGACCATGTTTAGTAGAACTCTTCACTAAAGTAGGACAAGTTCCAAGCGTTTCTAGACATTTACCCTCTCACTTTAATATAACTTTCTGATACTTAAATTAAGCCACAGACCTTCAAAGGCCTTCTGATTCACATCTCTCATCATCTTTTCCTCCATGAGGAAGAATAAGGTGAACGTGTTAGTGGCCTGAGTCCTGGAGCTCCCTCTGACTCCAGCGCTGCTCGCCCACAGCAGCCAAGAGGACATTTCCTGAGTGCAGTACGGCATGATAAAGTTAATGAGCTGACATACAGCAGTGAAATGGCTAAAAAAAAAAAAGAAATGCATGCAAGCCACTGGTGTAGACTTATCTGTCTTTCACACAAAGGCCGGCCTCTCCCTGTGCCCCCTGTGGCCCAGCAGTAGCAGCACACCAGCAAGCTGAGGCTGACCTTTTCCAAATGCTGCATACAGCAGCCTGCTTTATTGCGGTAAGCACTGCTGAATACCTGATCTCCCGTCAGGTTTTATTGCAAAAGCAGTACTTGCTATGTCCCATGATAATTAATAAATAATAATAAAAAAATAATAATAATTAGGAGATTGAACACAATGTTTTTCTACTGTGGATATCCTGAGATCAATAACGGTTATGAAAAATACCTGCATTGTCCTTGAATCTAACATTTTCTTCACTATATGTATCATTTTGACTATTTCGCTACAAAAATGTAAACCATACATATTGATTATCTTATCCTTAGGCACCTCATTCACAGTAATAGAGTATTAAAGGGATGGTGTAATGAAATATTAAATCATAATTACCTCTTCAATCCAGATGTAATCGATCAGCTAGGGTATTAGGTGCATGATGTTTGCTTCTGAAGTTTGAACTAGAGCAATAAGACTTACGGAGATATCATCATGGGTGAAAGTAGGCCAGTACGGTAACGTTACTGCATACCGCTAAAAGACTCAGTGGGGGAACCCAGCACTATAAAGATGGTCACTGTAACACTTTCAGCAAGAAATCACATCTGCTAACATCACGCCATCTTAAATAACACTCTGTCTCCTTATTAACTGCTTCTAAGTCATTGCATATTGTATCTGAAACGTCTGTGTTGCCCTTTTATTACTCCTACTTAACGTGAACGGATATCCAGTGCAGTGGGTTTTTAGCAGGCAGACATTTGTTGCAAATGTAAAATATGTTTATTATATTCTGTTTTCTTCCAACAGCAGCTCAGACAAGCTGTGTGTAAGGTGAAGAACAGGTGTTCTCTGTTAACAGTACACGACTGCGTATGTGTGTCCTTCTTTACCTCCTAAACGCAGCCACTGTGAATGGATGCATTTGATGTATTGTTCTGGTATGTTAAATTTTTCAAGGATCCACTCGCAGAATGTTCAAGGGAACGACCGCAGTGGGCTCCGAGCCACCTCAGCCGGGATCGTCATTTACGGACGTACAGTACGGCCTTCTTTAAAACGCTCGCACCTTTCAAACGTCAGACTATTGAAGAGTATGAGTTTAATCACTATATTTTGCATTTGAAGTCGTCTGTAAATGTCGATCAGTTTTATCCCTTCATTCATGAAAAATTTCATCACGGGTATTAAAATTAAATAAACAAAAATAAACTGAATTTTGTAACAATTCTGTACGGATTAACTTAAATCACTTTTTTTTTTCTTTAGTGCCATTTGGCATTATTCCTCCCTGGGGCCCTCCTCCAAAAATTTTATAATAGAATTAAATTAAATATATTCTGGGTCAAATGTAAATGTAGAAGTGTACATTCGTTAAGATTACAAAATTTATTAAGGTAAAGGGCTGTTTTTCTAAGACTGTATATCCATGAAAATACAATGGCACTTTGCGCTTAAACTTTGGACATCTGATAATAACTCATTTTGTTATTGAAATCAAGTTAAAAAGGTTTTGATGAGCATTTATGGAAAATGATTTGAGAAATTGTTCCTTATTAGGTTATCTAAAAATAAAGCAGCAAATATCAGACGGTATGCATGACTGAGTCTTGCATATAAGTCTTACATTCTTGTCTGTAGTGAACATCAGCAAACCTGCAAATGCAAATTATAGCTGTTTATGTTAACACATGATGAACATGACGGGAACATGAACTATGGGAATAAACAGAACACGCATTGTAAACATTCACTTTCACGCTGACAAACGCATGACATTAAGAGGACTTAAAAAAAAAAAAGCACCAACCAATTGGGAAATAAAGACTAACCAGGTGCACACAATTACAAACATGTGACTCATGGTGGAATCTAGTGCCTCCATGGTGCTCACCTGGCATCTACTGTACATTTTAGAAGAAAATAGTATACCACAGATTTTTCATTAAACATTTTCTTCAATAAACAGTCCTAAGGTGGTAATTCAGTACTTTCCCAAGGTCATTGCATACTTACAATCATGCCATCAGGTTGTATGATTAGCCATTTATGCAGTAATATGCAATAATCTAAGATGAGAATTCAGCCAGGATGTACTGTAAGTATTAAAAAATCTCCTCAGGACATATTAAATAAATGAACCTAATCAAGCTATTCAAATAACCCAGAATATTATTTAAATGTGCACAATAGTATTTAGCAGTAGCTATTTATTGGAGCCGTACAGCTTTTTGATTCCTGAGCTCTTATTGTTTTGGGGTTATTGAGGTTTGGATTAAATGCATTAGCAAGGCTTTACATTTTGGCTCCTTTTAATTACCGTTATTTACAGAATTAATCCAAATGAACAAACCATGCACTTCAACTAAGTCATATGTAATGTTAACAAACTGGAAAAGTAATTTAACAGATGACATTTTTAATGGTTATTTTGGTCCTTCTGGTGATAAAAAAAACCAAGTGCAAGAAACCTACTGTAGTGTATTAAGGTTGATACTGTAAGTATGGGATGTGCATAGTGGCTAGCACTTTGCCCTCACACCTCTATTCCCACCTTGGGACTGTGTGCATGGAGTTTGCATGTTGTCCCAGTGCTTGGTGGGTTTTCTCCAGGTACTCAGGTTTCCTCCAACACTCCAAAAACATGCAGATTATGCATTCCCAAATTGCGTGTGTGTGTACCCTGTCTTTGCCCTGTCTCCTGGGATAGGCCCAAGGCCCCTGTGACCCTGTACTCAGGATAAGCAGTATAAAAGATGAATGAATGAATGAATGAATGAATGAATAAAGTTTGGGATGTGACTCCCACCACTCGACCGTCTGACTACACTTCACAAATGTGACTTTGACAACCACTGCTTTAAGATTGCACCTATTTAGTTTGCCTTTCACTGAAGCTTAAAAGGTCTGGGTTTTTTTATTTTATTTTATTCTACACATCCTTATCTACCACTGCAGCACAGAGAAGGAGCTGAACTTACACAAGAGCTGGAGCTACTCCTAGTGGAGAGCTTAGATACAAACACTGTATGCATCACAGTCCTATATACAGTACCTGAATCTACTGTAAGTCATTAACAGCTCCAAGAGGGGAGACCAGGGTGGCACGCTCATCTAATCTCAATTTATCGAACCTCATTTCGTTCATATTTGCAGAAAGGCCCGTAAGAGCAGCATTTCTAAAGGCTGGATGACATTGGTCAACAGGAAGCCTTTTATCCTCTTTCCGTCAGAGGACAGAACGGTGTCCTTTGATCCAAAGATGAAAGAGCATTCATTTGGATAAGGAGATGATACAGCACGACATGGTCTGAGCAAAGAAACAGCACATTAAAATGTACACTACCACATATTATCCTGCATTGCTTGTTATTTAGGTCCTAAATATTAGCAAGGTAAAAACAGTATATTAGCTTTTTTTTTTTATTATTCATAGTGACACCCACTGTGGCTATGTAAAATAAGAGATGAGTAAACCATGAAACATCAGCACGGTGATTATCTGGTGGGCACATGTGCTATAAATGAATGTTTTCCGAAGATGTCAGCTATAGAAAGGGCACTCGATCTGGATAAAGAGCACTGTATTGACAATCAGCCCAATATAGAGCAAGCCTAAATAACAAGTTAATGGATCTTACAATTAGCTCTGTCCTAAGGAACGAAGCAAATTAATCAGAGCTGACTGGCTCTACCCTCTCTTTCTTGCTTACTGTCTACGAGAGGCTGCTGACATTATTTTCGTTGCGTTGATTAATGGCAGGGCTGGTATCCAGGACAACATTGTCGGACTAAGAATAATAGTGGCAGAGATAAAGACGGGCATGGTCCATCCATCCCGATTTAGCTGCTTCATGTTGAGGTTCCATAAGCTGACACTGCTTCAATTTACTATTTGATTAACAGCTTTGTCCTGCGTGGTATTTCTATCAAAATAATGTTTGATACCCCGGCCAGGATACTGGTCTTGTCCATTGCATTATGAAATCAGGGCCTTCACTAGGATGAACATGCAAAAATGTTAGGTCGATTCTAATGCTAACTTGTGCATTTTCCGTATGCACTGGTGTACGGAGAAGATGAAGAGACTCCTTTATTCTTTTGAGCCATGTGATGGAGTATGGTGCGGTTCCTCAGCATTGCTGCTCCATACATCAACAAGGCGTGTTTTTTTTTTTTTTTGTTTTTTTCCAGAGCAACAATGTGCACATGGGAGCAGCCTGGCCCCCCGACAAGCCAGATGAGCACTATTTTTCAATTATTCCTGCAGCCTTTGGCAAGCGGCACAAAGGCGGCAACCGAGTGGCGGCATGTTGCTGGACATCTGGTTAAGTGGCAGACACCAGGATGAAATGGAAGAGTCCTGAATCACATCCAGGTCCTGATGCAACTCTCCAGATCCTTGTTGATATTTTGTTTAGGTAATTTATTCCCTGTTTGGTTTTACTAAAATTGCAGAAAAAAAAAAACCAAAAATATTTTCCACATCAATTTTTTTTTTATTTCTGTTTTTTTTTTTTGTCACATTATTAATTTATTTAAATTACTTTTTTCCCTTCATTTTAAAGTAATGCTTTTTTCTTTTATTTATTTCTTAATGTATCGAAAATTATTCACATGCCATTTCAGGCAAAAAAAAAAGTGAAATCTTATCATTTCAATTCATACACATTTCCATAATTTTCTTTTGATTGTGTAAAACTGCTTTGGGACAATGACTATTAATGCGCTATACAAATAATATTAAATCGAATTGAGTTGAAATGTGACATTT
This sequence comes from Clarias gariepinus, assembly GCF_024256425.1. Classification (NCBI taxonomy): domain Eukaryota; kingdom Metazoa; phylum Chordata; class Actinopteri; order Siluriformes; family Clariidae; genus Clarias; species Clarias gariepinus. Next base: position 9,842,863 of record NC_071118.1, on the reverse strand, counting down.
CTGTAAAAGGGTTTCTGTGCTAATGTGCTACTTATACTAATCCTTTTTTTTTTTAACAGTTCCTATTTTTATAAGCCTGTTTATAACTGTTCCTACAGTATTAGTGTCAGTTGTTCCAGGTTATATCGCCTTTTTCTGTTAGCTTCAACTAATCCTGCTGAATTAATTTATTGAATCTCCCCATTTGTACTCACTATTGCTGTTCTTCCTGTCATTTCTGTTTGTTTTGATTGCTTGTGTTTGTTTTGATTATTCTTGTTTAATTTGTAAAAATTTGCTTAGAAAAATCCTGTTTTATTGACACTTTCTGTTTATGATGTGTCCTGTTTGTTTGGACTATTCTTGTTTGTTTTGTCTGTTCCTACTTAAATAGTAAATTCACCGCTTCGTTTTGTATTGATTGTTCCTGTTTCCTATGAATATTTTCTTATTCATATCGACTGTTCCTCGTCGTACTCGCTGTTCTTGTTCATTACAAGTGTTCCTGTGTGCATTGACCAGTCCAGTTTGCACTGAGAGCTTCTGTTTGTTCTAACTGTTGTCTGAGTCTTCATGTCTGCGCTATCTGTTACTCTTTGTTTTAGCTAAGAAGACCGCTTCAGCCCTCAAATATAACCCTGGATTAAAGAAACACCATTGTACCCCTCAGTTTCACAAGCCATATCTTGACATTTCCAACATTTCATTTTACAGTGCAATAAAGCTAAGAAAGTGCTTAAGATTGAGGCAGTGATACATTAAATCTGCCCTTAAAACTTGTGCTTGAATTAAAAGCTTCCCCGCCCTTCCCAAGTTATTGAAATGTGTAAAACCTAAATTACCATAAAAGGTTTTCATTAAATATTATTTCAATCTAGACCCATATTTTTTCCCCTCTGAAGTGTGTGCAATTGATTTGTTAAACCATGCAGGATCCTGTTCATCATATTCATAAACCTTTTTACACAGATGCTCAATCTCATTTATTTTGCTTTCCACACCCTCTCTGCCCCCCCCCTCTCTCTCTCTCTCTCTCTCTCTCTCTCTGATAAATGAAAACATCATTGCCAAATAGACTATTCTTTAAAATGCTGCTGCTGTGTATTTATAGAAGTATAACGAACAGGTTCAGTCTGTTCTCAAAATGTAGATATAGTCATACAAAGTGTAACAGTATTTCAAATGAGACTTTTCTGTTTGGTACCATTTATATGATTAAAATTTATTAATAATACAGCAACGGCACGGTGGATTAGTGGTTAGCACTGTCGCCTTGCACCTCCCAGGATCCGGGTTTGTGTGCGTGGAGTTTGGATGTTCTTCCCGTTTCCTTCCGCAGTCCAAAGACATGCAGATTAGGCTAAGTGGCGTTCCCAAAGTGCCCATAGTGTGTGCGATGGATTTGCCCCCTGTCCAGTGTGTACTCCGCCTCGTGTCCTAAGTATTCTTGGATAGGCTCCAGGCCCCCACTACCTTGTATGCAGGATTAAGCAGTATTGACAATGATAATATTATAGCTCATATATTTTGAAAAATAACATATTTTTCTGACAATTTTTTTCTGATCCATTTGCTCTCATTCATGCATCCATTTCTTCATTCATTCATTCATTCATTCATATGATAAAAGAAATAAATCAATTTACTAAAGTAATAACTCAAACTCAAAGTTATTTGTATTTCATATTCGTTTTTGAATCCTAAACACAGCCTACATAAACACATGCATTTATGGTTGTCATTAAACCACTCTTTGACTCTAATATGGACCAGAATTATATGTGATTGCCTAATTTTACTCAAATGTTTAAACTAAAATTATTGCATATTTACTTACCCACAAAGATTTGATGACTTCTTCTCTCCACCACTTTGGGTATCATCCAGCTTTTAAAAGAAAAGAAAAGAAAGAGAGTACCCCAGACCACACAGTGAATTTGTACTCTCATGTTGGGAGCCTTCCCAGCTGAGGACAAAATGAGTTTCAAAGTTAACAAGTCATGCAGCACTACTGTGCAGTGCTATTGGTTCATTACCAATTTGACCAGTAACGACTGGTGCTTCTGGTTACAGATATTTCTCATGGATCATCACAGATGTCTTTAATAGTATTTCTTGCTGTGTCATGGGCAGCATGTGATATTAAACAAAATGAGGAACATCTTGTCAGTGAATTTCAATGGTGGATGCACATGAACAAAAGCAAGTACCTTATACTCTCAGTGGTGGGCAAAGTACACCAATCTTGAGTGAAAGTAGAGATACCACAGGCAAGTTCTCTATTTGCATTTCTACTTTAGAAAAACTTCTAATGTATTTACTAAAGTATCAAAAGTACTGAGCGTGCATTAGTTCAAAGTAACTCTCTCTCTCTCTCTCTCTCTCTCTCTCTCTCTCTCTCTCTCTCTCTGAGGTGGACATATTACTCCTTTTAAAAGCTACACCACTGTTATTATGTAAAGCAATGCTATGGACAAAAATTATTAACCAATAAAATTACTCAAGTAAAATACAGGTATGTGACCGCATGGTGGTGTAGTGGTTAGCGCTGTTGACTTGCACCTCAGGTCTGCGTGCATGGAGTTTGCATCTTCTCCCGGTGCTTGGCGGGTTTCCTCCCACAGTCCAAAGACGGACAGATTAGGCTAACTGGTATTCCTAAATTGCCTGTAGTGTGTAAATGAATGTGTGTGTGTGTGTGTGTGTGTGTGTATGTGCCCTGTGATGAATTGGCACCCTGTCCATGGTGTACCCTGCTTTGGAATTGTCCTCGGATAAGCTGCAACCCTATATACAGGATAATGTGGTATAGATGGTAAATGAGTGAGAGAGCACAGATATGTGAAAACTTTACTTAAGTACATTAATGACGTTAATCTACTTAGATTCCACTTCACCTCTGCTTGTACTGAACAATTTGGCAGCAAAGAAAAATGTCTGTGAGAAATTAAGTTAAAAAATGCTGATGTTTCTGCCGCACCTCGATATGTTGATGCACTTGTCGGCGAGGAGAGAGACTCACACACGTACTGTATTCAAGCATGTTCACAGAGCATGCATAATGTGTCTGAATGTTCTCTCTGGTTTATTCATAAAAAAAGATGTATATAAGCACAAATCTATTTTCTGAGTTTACTACATTAAAGCCGTCTCATGTTGTATAGAAACAGAAGGGTTCCGGTGAGCTGTGGAGAGTATTACCATATAAGGAATGAAGAAGCAAAATAAGGTGGTTGTGTTTATAGACAGACTGTATGATATGTAACTAAGAGTCATGGGAAAGTCACACAATATCAGAAAATCCTAACACTAATTTTACATTATTATGTATGTTATATTGTCTGAGCTTTAGGTATCCTTTGACTGGACATTGTATAAATACAATAATACGTTTTGACACGTGCAGTGCTATGAATCAGATGACTGCTTGACTTTTTTTTTTTTACTAATCACACTCTTAATTATGTTTCTTTCAAAACAATCCCAATTATATTGTATAAATAAATAGATGTACACTAATAATAAATATGTGACATGGGGAAAATGTTGCATTATTTACTACAAACAGTAGAGAGTACCCCATTTAAAAATCCTATTTCCTTTGATAGATACAGTACAGTATGTCACCTACTGTAACACTACACTAGATACAAAAACAACACAAACACATCAGGTTACAATGCATCAGCAGCCTCCGCCTATACTAGTTTCAGTTTTAGTTCAGGAGGATAGCACCTCATCAAAAGTGCTCATGACTGCTGGGGTACCTGCCATGGCAGTAACAGATGGTTTCAATTCACTATTCATGTGAGAGAGAAATAGTGCAATTGTTTTTTTTTTTCCCCCTTTGGATGGTTCCCACTTTGCTATAAAATATTTTCATCTGTAAGTGATATTGTTTGTTACAAACAATTTAATAGATTTTAATCACCATATTAAAAATTAAAATCACATATTTAAAAAAAAAAAGTCAGTATCTCATTTTAACTTAACTAATTAGATTTTCACTATGGCATGTAGTTATCCACAAACATGATGAAAGTGTGATATTGAAGTGTGTGAGAAAACAACACCTTTCAAGGTTTTAGATGAGTGTTTTTTCCCCCTAGGCCTAGGCAAGGTTAAAAAGTCATCTAAATAAAACATTTTCACATTGTTTGGTAATTAATTTTTTTAAAGGAGAGAGTTAAATGTTGCCTATACAATGAATTCAACTGAAAGTATACAGTATGGCTAATTAATAAGATCAATGCTGTCCATGGTGGCGTAGTGGTTGGCATTATGGCCTCACACTTGTATGGTCAAAGGGTTCGATTCCCACCTCGCATCTGTGTGCATAAGTTTGTGTGTTTCATTTCTTTGCTTGGTGAGTTTCTACTGGGTACTTTGGTTTTCTCCCAAAGACATTAGGCTAATTGGCTTTTCCAAAGTGCCCGTAGTCTACAAGTGAGTGTGTGTGCCTTGTGATAGATTGGCATCCTGTCCAGAGTGTACCCCACCTTGTGTCCAAAGTCTCCTTCATTCTTTTCATTATTGGTTAAAAGTTTTATGGATGCTGACAGGCTACATGATCTATTACATGTGTTAACAATTTTATATTGTGCATAATGTGTTAAGTCAAATGTTTTATAATTAGTCCAAACGATAAGGCTAAGTGTGAAGAAGAGTTTAGGAGTTTAAAGAGTTTAAAATGCCACATGGTTTTCATGTGCTTTGGGGCTAATTGATTTAATCCCATTTTATTGAAACATCCAGAACACACTATCAGTAATGAGTAACAAAGTGTAAAATACAATACACAGTATGATCAGTAAGAACAAGGTGGATTACTTTTTCAAAGATTTAAAATGTCAATCAATGTTCAAATAAACAAAGAGAAAAACAAAAGACTCATAAGTACTGTGTGTTTTGAATGAAAAAGATGAATAATAAAGCCTTTTTGTATGCTATTAATGCATGATGACAGAATGACATGCTTATGATTTCAATACAAATCATTTGACTTAAAAGGCACCCTATCTGGCAGGGAACATGTTTCTATGTGTATGAACAATAGTTGCGACTACAGTATGTATGAGATTCAGTAATAATAGTAATGCTGAAGGGTGGGTAGGTAACTTTTTATTTTTTTATTTTTTTTAATATACATCATGGCCATCCATCACTGGCAACAATGCCAACAATAGATATGCAAGGCTGCATATTTTATAATTATATAGTGTAACCGAACCAAGCAAATTTCAAGATTATGGCTAAAAATGTACACTTAGCAAAATACTTTCTCAACAATATATACTGTAGGCATGTTTGGTACCTTGGACTTTAAAGAATTTATACACGCACCACACACCTTCTGATCCTCTAGTGCTGCTTGGTTCTTGGTTGCACCATCTCTTAAAGTAAAAAAAAGGTATGCATTAAGGCTCTTCTCTGTTCTAGTGCCTTGGCAGTGAAGTATACCTTCTCTATATGTCTGAACACTGGGAACCATCTTCAAAGAAAGTTGGCTGTCTTTGAACCAAAGACCAACCCTCTTAACAAAGCCCTTCAAATATTACCTTTTTGAAATAAATAAATACTACTTTAAAATTGTTATTTTTTTAAGTAGTATTTATTTTATATATAATATAAAATCAGCATGATTTTTAGACTGATAGTACTCCAAGTACTTGACCTAGTGAGCCAGTATCAGGATATATTCATTGATAGAGACTTCAAACCACTTTTGTAAGTCCCTCTAGACAAGCGCGTCTGCCAAATGCCATTAATGTATATGGAGGAAATCCTTAATATGTCACATTTTATATAACATTATTTTTGCATTATTACAGACTAAAGGTAATTCTGTGCAAATGTCATTCTTACTATGGGAAAAAAGTGGTGAGCATTGGAGAACCACGTTTGAAGTGTTCATTAGTCAGTATTTCATTGTATTTAACTTCTCTCATCAAAATGAAAACTGTATGTATTTGACCATGTAAATTTATTTATAATCAGTATATTTTTAAGGATTTTCTGCTTTCTTCTTAAATGCATGAACAAGATATGCAAATCAACGTATCCATCTTAAGCTTGTCCCTACTGTGAGACATTTTGTTAGCCAATGTTAGTGCAACTGTCACATTCATAATGCTGAAAGTGTCCCCAACCTTCTTAGTGAAATTCATCATAAAACACTCTTTTAAGTGCAATATGTCATTCAGATGTGTTTCCCAAAGCTTGGCTTGTGGTGTATCTGAGCATTGGCATGCCCAGTCTGAAAGCAGCTATCGATTTTCTTTTCACTCCTCAGGGTCTAGTACCATTTATAGACAGATTCATGGATCGAAGGGTTTAGTTTCTGACAGACGAGGTTTCACACAGGCTGAGCAATAGGAGACTTTACTGGACTCACTTGGGTCTTATTTCGTAGTTGTCCCTGTTCAATTACTTATGGACAAATTGAAGGACCCTTGAATGGGTGTAACTGTAGGTTTAGGAGGGAATAGGGGCATTATAAAGGTTAACTATGTTGTGTTGAAATACACAAGCTTAGTTTCAGTCCAAAAGTCTGAGCCCACTAGTGGAAATGCTTCCTTTTTCATTGTTGTTTGTTTTTAAGTGAACACAAAGGGTTTCATTATAAATTATATCATCAGGCACAAATTCTGAAAATGTTGATGATAATTTCAGAATTTCTTAATATTTGGTATGTCAAGCTGAGGCAGACTCCAGAAGTCTGTGTAAAACTAGATGATGCATGTTACATCAAATCCATCTGCATATCATCTAGTGTTAATACGTGCTTCAATGGGAGGGATAACACTCACAGAAAATAGTTAAACTTTTCCACATGGGTTACATGTCCCACGTTTTCGCTTTTCAGATTCTACTGGAGTCTTATAAGAATAACTCATTTGTCATTGTAATTATACAAGAACATTGTCTGGTAGCCATCAGAGACCAGCAGCAATAAAGAGAATACATTCAGTTTCTGGTTACACTTTTTGACTACATAGTATATAGAAGGCAAACGAATTATAATCACACTATGTGTCATCTCTCAGATGATGAGGGTGGTTTCTATTGAATCAGGTTTCTCTAAAGATTTGTTACTCATGCTGTGTCAAAGACTTTCCTTGCCGCCATTTGGGACAAATTTATAGTTGGAATTATTTATTTTTTCCTTAAAGCTAAATGATGTTTAATTTAACTGAATATTGATATTTTCCCCCTAGGTTACTTAAATTAGTGTCCATAAGGAGCACAGTGATGGACTGGCGTTACATTTATAGGGTGTCTTCCTGCCCAGTGTTTGCAGTATAGTGTAGATGGGTACACCATGACTCAGACCAGGATAAAGCAAAAACTGAAAGTGACTTAGTAAGAATTATAACTTGCAGTGGCACCTGGTCTGCCATGCATCATGCCAAAGCCCAACAACACCTACATTTTCTACCAGCATAATTCCATAATTCCACAGATGATTGAATCCCTAGGCTTTCAGGTCTGGGACAATTTCCCCAGTTGCCCCATTTGATTATACTGGTGCAGCTTGCAGGATTTAGTTCCGAGTCCACTAAAGGAGGTCCTACTAAAAAAAAGAAGAAAAAAAAGACCATATCAGTTTGGAAAATTTGAGAAAGTTGTTTTAAAATACATAGTGTAGTACTGTTCCAGAGCATGACCAGTTACCCCTATGACTGTAAAACACCTGGCACGTGGAGTGATACATATAGCTAAACTTTACAGTATTGTAAGCATCCATTATCACTACCCATAGAATTCCCCTTGTGAAATCAGATCATTTAGTCCAGTCGGACATAACTGTTGTATAATAAGAAGTAATCTTTGTTTGCATCAGTAAAAAAAAAAAAGCTGACTAAACACCACACAGCTTTGTAACAGATGAAACTGGATAATGTGCAACATTATTGCAATCTAAAAAAAAAATAAATAAATAAATAAACTTGGCCAAGTAGGCCTGATTATGTTTAAAACATTTTTAAAAAATGTATAGGCATCATAATTCTTTAGATTGTTATGAGCCAAGATATTAACTGTTAGGTTAAACATTTTATGATGGATTTGCCAGTTCTGGCCACTTTGCATTAAAATGCTTACCAATCAGGGGAGAAACACACACATGCAAAGAATGGAGTGTTGGAATGTTCTCTGGTTTAGTACCTAAAAATAAAGAAATAATTTAAGCGCTGAGTAAACGCAAAGAAAATATGTTGTCCTATTACCGACCCCCATGCAGGCTACATAAAAGGAGCATGAGAGATACATCCACCACTACATGAAGCATACCTGAGCTATTCTCATGTTCTGTAGATATCCGGTAAAACAGGAAGTATTGCCATCTAAGGAATGCGAAAGAACTCAATGAAACGAGGAGCGGGATATTCTTTAGTTATCTGGTGATGAATCATGGGAAGCATTGCCATATATAGTAAGGAATTATAAGGAACTTGAAGAAACAGAGGGAGAGCGCGCCAAAGTTAATATATGAGGGTACTGTAAGTCAAAAGTTGTCTACAGTCTGGCTTTAGAATTTATTTTAATTAACTTTTAGAAAAGAAAAATAAACAATTTGTCCTTGGATAGCAGTCCTCTGTGTTTAATCAGAAGTTTAAGCTCTTTTAATAAGAATCTCACTGTAACGAGCTCTGTTGATTGTTAAATCTTTTTTTAAATAATGTTCCAATACTTGCCCTTGAGAATCCCAGAAAACTGTAAGCATTGATTTTCCAGGTGATAGTTGACTTTTTAACTTTTTCTCGGTCAGTGATCGAGAATGTTTCTGTTCTATATTCTGCCGTCTACTCCCAGGCTTGTACAGTAGTGATGAATCCATGTCTCGACACCAGTAATGATTCTCTTTAAGAAACTTTCTTTAGAGTATCAGTACAAATTTTGTTTGCAGATATCCGAACACTTCTGTTTAGTCATTTGTCCATTTTTGTTACAAATGAACTGATGTAACAGGGTCACACCTGGACAGCAGTGACTGGGGAGACAGTAGCCTTGAACGGAAAGCACTAATAAGACAGTGCGGCCAATAAAAGTTGCCATAAAACTTTTCCTAAAATTGTTGACTCACCCTCATAGTTAAGGGGGAGGATCAAAAACACTAATATTAACTAATTCTCAACAAATGTCTGATTTCTGTCTTTAACAACATAAAACGTATCTAAACTAACTTTCAAACAATATGATGACTAACTTTCAATAACTTATGATAGCATGGGGGTTTAGAGATTATCAACAATAACTATTATTATATTTCCAATATAAACTGATTCAGGCTATTATTATCGTCAGACTCTTCTATTAATTTGTGAAGTGAGAAGAACACAGGAAATGAACTCCTGTTAATAACCATCACAGAATACAATTAACAATCTTTTAATAGTAAATGACTGTTAATACTGACAGTTCATGAGTAAATTATTATGCATTATACACACAATAAATCTAAACATATTTCAGTTTTTTAAATGCACTCATGTAGACCTGGTGGCTCAGCTAAAATAATTGACTCTGGATTTAGGCTGTTTATTACCCATGAGTTAAACCACCATGTTAAACTCCAGCTTCATTCTAAAGGAGATGTCTGAATCTGCATTTATGGACAAAAGTTTAACCTTTCACCTCCAGGGTCGAGGGTTTGATTCCCTCCTCGGCTCTGTGTGCATGGAGTTTGCATGTTATCCCCATGCTTGGTGTGTTTTCTCCGGGTACTCCGGTTTAACTCCCACGGTCCAAAAACATGCAGATTAGGCTAATTTTTATTCCCAAATTGCTCATAGTGCATGAATGAGTGTGTATGAGTGTGTGCCCTGCGATGCATTGGTACCCCATCCAAGGTGTACCCAGCCTTATGCTCCTGCGATCGGCTGCAGGGCCCAAGCGACCCCGAATATAAGACAAAGCGGTATAGATGATAATTGAGAGTGAGCAAATGTTTTGAAAAAACATAATTTAGTCTGTATAAGTGGTTACCATAATATATTTCTGCTTTCAGTGAGAAGTCTTTAGTCTGGATTTTGAATCCTGCCCTTGTGCATTTTTACACTGAAATGCTTTTAAGCGCACGAAGCCATAGCTATCATCAGTAGTCTCTGTAAACACCAGAAACTTTTCCCAACTTCTTGAAAATCTTCCACTGTATATCAATGTGTTCCAAGGAGCTTCCAAGGTTTAACAAATACCTTAATCTCTATGTACATAATGACTGAAGGAGATGATTTTGTGTGAGAGAGAGAGAGATACAGTGCATCATCTGAAAAGATGAACTAAACACATCTGTTGCTTGTGCTTGAGACCACTTCCCTGTGGTATCCTTAATGTCTGTATCATCAGGAAAATAGGCCTCTTAATCGCCTTCATTAGTCAAGTTGGTGAGACAGTAACAAATCAATAATGGTAAAGAATTACACCAATTCCACCTGTTAAAGAAAACAGCGTATTCATACAGCAAATAAGTGTAGGGCATCAATTACAAGCACACAGAGTGGCACCGTAATTTCGGGTTGCTGCAGAAGCCCTTCACGAACAAACAAACACGTGCACACACACACAAGTGCGTGCGAACATGCGCGTGCACACACACACATACGCCCTGTAAGCTGTAAAATGCTTTAATTGAGTCTTGTAGAGTGATGACTCACTTTCTCCCAAAGGTTAGTCTACCCAAGGGTTTAAAAAATAAATCTATGGTGGCTTTATGCTTCTATAAAGCCCACTATAGACAACTGTTCATTTGGTATTTATCTGCCCAACAAATACCCCCTCCTTTTTTTTTTCTTTGACTGACCACAAAGCTAAGAGCAGTGTCATCCACCACAAACCTATATTTATGGAAAACCTTCAGAAGTGGAACAAGGGGAATTATTTTTACCAAGCATTAGAGCGGGCTGTGACAAGAGTGCTTTGACAAAATGGGGTGCTGTCAGTGTCCCTCGTCACCAATCAACACAAACTGCAAGGTCCTGTGGACGAGAGGGAGCGACAGCCAGTCAGTGCACATCAGCCCGTGCAAGGCAAGCGACGCCTGCAATTAACCCAGCCCTCCCTTCGACACCACCATCACCACCACCACAACCGATAAGCCCCCAGCCATCCCAGAGATCCTACCACTTTCACTTTGTCAAGGGAAGCTTTTAACTTGTTTCGATGCTATACTCTAAATGTCCTTGATATTAATTATTGTTTGCCTGTGGTTTTGGGGGAACGTCTGGGATGTGATGCAATAATGGTGATGGATTACAGTAGTCTTAAAAATGGGTGGCCTTTAAGACACAGCAAATATTGTGACATAAAACAATCATCTGTTGTGTTATTATCTTATTTTTCTAAAGTGCTTTTGCACAATTACACATTGCTGTCTGCTTGTATTTTGAGATGCGAAGATGCTATAAACAGTACAAAAACATTTCATTATTAGAACTTGGTAAGTAATATAATTGTCATTATTTCCACTTAACATCTTAATATCTTAATATAATTTTTTTTTTAAATAATGAGCCGCAATAATGAGATGTTAAGTATACATAACTGCATTGCTCTTCTACTTTGTTAAATGTGTTTTAAAAATATATTTGCCTTGACTTGACTTTTACTTTTTAACATGACGTCTACGCTCAAATTTCTATAAATTTTTTTTTAATACATTCCAGTTAACATGCATTCCTACTTTGTGACAATATAGATTATATATAAAACTGAATTGTACAATTTTTTTACAAAGATTAAGAAAGAATGACATTATTTTTTTCCCCTTAGACCCCTAGATTCTATAATAAGTTCTCATGCATTGAATTTTTAACTGCCTATCTCAGGCATACAGGCATGTGACAGTGTTTTTTTGACTGATCCTGATGGAGTAATGCAACACCGGTGACATTTCTTTTGGAACTAAATAGTCAGTTGGAGTTGCTTGTGCTAGGCAAAGTATTTTTGTCTTATTAATTCTCCAAGATAATATGTCTTGACAGAGCTTCCCAAAGCGGATCCATAAAGCAGCCCTGCAGAGAGCTTTGCCTAGGCTGGCCTTTTGAAGAAGTTATTGCTTTGATGTATGAGGGAGCAGATAAAACAGCGTGGGGAGTGAAGAGTAATTGCACTGGGTCTACAGGGGGACAGTATTTTGCCCACACAATGACTTCAATCTCTGCCTTTCTCAGGCAAATGGACACTGGATCATACTCTGACCACAGTACCTCTAAATGATTAACCTTTTCCATGGGCCAAAGATTAATTACTGCATCGAGACATCTTACAAACGCGTGTTTTCTTTTGTTTCTTTGTTTTTTCAACAACTGTTAAAGCTCCGCTCTTTATTGTGCTTCTCAACCATGGGTCACAGTTTATAGGATGACTAGCCTAGCATGGGACTGAGAAACATGACTCCAAAGTAAATAACAATAAAAAAAAAAAAAACCTTGCACGCCAATTATCTTTAAGTTAATTATCCTCTTTTTCTGACAATGTGCGGCTTCATGGGTGAATCGTCATCGACATTTTGTACAAACCGTTATTGTGATAAATTTAACATCCTTTATTCGCTTTAAAGTTCTTGCTCTTTCAAGAAGCTGCATTTGATTTAATTGGCTGTGATCCTGCTGTGAAAACTCACGCAGGTGCTTTGCAGGCAAGAATCAGAAAACTTTATCTTTTTCATTTGAACTTCGTGTAAATCCGTTGCCTGCAACAGAGAGAATTTAATTGGAGGAAGCACAGGAAGATGCAAATCAGCTTAAACCATGGCACTGACATGCAGTGTTGGGAAAAAGTGCTAAAGCCCTCAACTCATGCTTTAGCACTCGACTATAACTGGATACTCTAGTCAAAATGATTAAAAAAAAAAAAAAAACAGTAAGTGGTTGAGTAAAATACACTTCAGGTAAAGTGTTTAAATATTTACTTTTATACATATTTTTGAGTGACTCACTGGCCTCTGCCACTTCAGTCTACAGCGTGGATGTTTAGATTATAACGCAGTCTATTATGATGCCTGATATTTGCTATTTACAGTATGTAAAAATTTAGCTTCTCCTCTTAGCCATTTTTGCATTTCTGAACTTTCCAAATGATCTTAAACACAACATGGTCTCCATAAACTAGCAGGTCATAACACAACATAAATACATAATATTTAATATGTATCAGGAAAATTTTCATTCTTTTACCTTTAGGATCCTGGTCAGGCTTGAGTGGATCTAAAGCCGATTACTGGAAAACTTGGTACATGATAGGCAAATTCAACCAGAATAGGATGCCAGACCTTTTGACACCACACAAACGTACAGAATAGACACTTTTATTATTATTATTATTATTATTATTATTATTATTCATAGGGGCAAATTTAAACTACTGGCTTGTTTTGACAGTAAAAGGAAACTACAATCTAATGGAAACTGAAGTAAAAAAAGAATAAATAATAAAATTTTACACAGACAGTAAAAACAGTTCAGGATTGAAAAGGGATAAGCTTTGTCTTAACAATTCTGATGTTCCAAATGTATTCTCTCCACAATCCCCCTTGTCCTCTTCTAATCTTTGCAACCTATCTAACAAGAAAAATCGTTCTTTACGTCATAGATGCACTGTGGGAACTTTGACTTTGTTTGTGGAAGGGTAATAGTTATTTAATTCCAATTATTTGCAAGTAGACAAGATTGTGGCAGCCACAGAGTATTTTAATCCACAACAATTAGGAGTAAAAATTGTGACCCTGGTAATCATTGTTAACAGTACCTCCAGCTCTCCTGTCTTTTTTTTTTCAGTGCCACTGTTTTTAAGATATAGAGCATCGCTGGTCTCACCACTGTCTTGAACACCTTTCCTTTCATTGGATGCGGTGCTGTTACTCTTTTTACACAACACACCTGACACCCGTTCCAACTTGCCTGCACATGCCTCTTCACCTCCTTTCCAGACGCTTCTTTGCTCTGGACTGCTGACCCTAAGTCCTGCATTTCTTTACCTCTGCTCCCTGTAGCCCCACCATTCCTCTGAAGATAACTTTCATTCCTTTGCTTTCCATAGCATACCTCCACCTCTCTAGATTTACCTCCACCTGTTCCCTGCTCTCGCTACAAAGCACAATGTCATCTGCAAACATCATAGTCCATGGAGACTCTTGCCTAACCTCATCTCTCATACTGTCCATCACCAGAGCAAACAAGAAGGGGATCCTTGATGCAGACCCACCTTCTCCCTAAACTCTTCTGTCACATCTACAGCACATCTCACCACTGTCTTACAGCTCTCATACAGTACTGTACACTCTAACATACTTCACTGCTAGTCTAGACTTCCTCATACAACACCACAGTTCCTCTCTCGGCACCCTGTCATACACTTTCTCTAAATCCAAAAAGACACAATGCAACTCCATATTACCATTACCTGAACTTCATCAGCATTCTCAAAGCAAATTCTGCATCTTTTGAACTCTTTCTAGACATGAAACCATATTGCTGCTCTGCCCTTAACCTAGCTTCCAGGTCTCCTTTTCAAAGCTTCAGTGTATGGCTCCTCAGCTTTATTCTTCTGTAGGTGCCACAGCTCTGCACATCTCCCTTGTTCTTAAGGATCTGCACCAATACATTCCTCCTCCATTCCTCTGGGATTCTCCCACTCTCAAAGATGTTATTTAACAGACTAGTCAGAAACTCTACTGCCACCTCTCCTAAGCACTTCCATACCTCCACAGGTATGTCATCAGGACAGACTGCCTTTCCACTCCTCATCCTCTTTAATTCCCTCCTCACCTCAGTCTTACTGATATTTGCTACGTCCTGCTCCACAACAGTAACCTCTTCTACTCTTCGTTCTATCTCATTTTTCTCTCTCATCAACTGTTCAAAGTACTTCTTCCCATCACCCTGCTGGCACCTGTCAGTACATTTCCATCCGTAACTTTATTCAGTCTAACATGCTGCACATCCTTCCCATCTCTGTCTCTCTGCCTCGCCAACCTCTTCAGATCCACCTCTCCCTCCTTACTGTCTGACCTAGCATAGAAGACCTCATATGCTCTTTGTTTGACCATTGCCACTTCTAACTTTACATTACACTGCATCTCCCTGTACTCCTGTCTACCCTTTCCAGTTCTCTCAATGTCCCACTTCTTAGCTAACCTCTTCCTCTGTAGACACACCACCAAATCTTCTTGTCCAATTTTTCCTTTCTTGATCATATACCAAGTAACCTCCTACCCGTCTCCCTGATCACATTAGCTGTACTTGTCCATTCTACTGTCCTGTAAGCACCTCCTGACCACCCAGAGCCTGTCTCAACTCCTCTGTGAAAACTACACACATACACGTTTTTCCTTTTTCACTTTCCACCAATTTGAAGTCCTCTGCTCTGCCGTTGTCCTCTTTACCTTTCTCACCACCAGAGTCATTTTACATACCACCATCCTGTGTTGTCTTGCTACACTATCCCCTACCAATATTTTGCAGTCAATAATCCCTTTTTTTGATTACAACATCGACATGAGATGTAGTCCACCTAAATGTTTCTGCCTACGCTCTTATGTCACCCTATGTTTTGTGCCTCTTCTGAATAAAGTATTCACTATTGCCGTTTCAATTCTCTTTGCAAAATCCACCACCATCTGTACTTCTGTGTTCCTGTCCTGAAGAGCAAACCTGCCCATCACATTTTCATCACATCTGTTGCCTTCACCAACATGTCTATTAAAATTTGCACCAATTAACACTCTCTCACCTCTGGAGATACTCTGCACCACTTCATGTAACTCACTTCAGAATTTCTTCTTCTCGTCTAACTTACATCCTACCCGTGGCGCATAAGAACTAACAATATTGAACATCATACCTTAAATTTCCAGCTTCACTCTCATCACCATATCTAATACTTTTTTCACGTCCAGAATGCTCCTTACAAACACAAATTTTCTACTCCATTTCTTTTTCTATCCACACCATGGTAAAACAACTTGAACCCTGCTCCTAAACGTCTACCCTTGCTACCTTTCCACCTGGTCTCCTGGATAACAGTATATCCACCTTCCTTCTCTGCATCTTGTCAACAAACTGTCTTGCCTTCCTGTCTTGGTCCAAACATTCTGCATCATGTCAACCAACTATCGTGCCTCCCTGCCTCCCATAGTCCCAACTTGTCACTCCTAAAATCTTGCCTTTCCTCTTCTCTCTCTCTACCTATGAACATGCCTCCATCAACCAAGGGCATCTGAAAGAGTATATTCGACATAAAACCTGCTCCAAGTTGAGTGTGGGTCAGATGGTCCACTGTGGTGACCCCTCAATAGGATCAGCCAAAAGACCAACAACAACATCGATGAGCCACTGCTCTTGTAAACAATTAATATGTTCTATGCACAATTGACCAAGCAATGGTAGAAAGATAAAAGCAAAAATATACCCTCACTTTGATCAGTACTATATTTTAAGGCTGTGTTTGTTGAGCAATTCCAATAAAATTAGATCATCAGTCATACTACTGCATTTCAAATTCACATTTTAGCAGTTCAATTAGAAGAACTGCTGTTATATCTGTAGCACATATGCTCTATTTTTTCTGCAGTGAGAAAATCCCTACCTCATCTAACTCAGCATAAAACACCTTTCAAAATGCATTAGAGGTATATGTACACAGAGCAGATGGATAGTCTGTGCATGACATTTTTGTTACTGAATCATTTCTAGTGATGGATTAAGTTCGACATCGTAAATGTCAGCTATTGCCTGTGCCACAGATTGCATCACAAGCTGGCTAGCCTCATTGTAACCTCTACTGTTTAAGTTGAAGCTTACTCCGAGAAGGTTTTGTTTAATGGCAGAAGCGAAAACAGCAATTTCAATCACATATTTCAGCACAGGCACTCATGCTATCACTGCAGTGCTTAGCAGAAATGCTAACTGAATGGAATGTCAGTGTGCCATGTAATCTGTAACTGAAGAAAACTGAGCCTTGAGGGGAATAGGCTGCGGGGCGCTATGTTTTCAATCCAAAAACATATTGAACTGGGTTACATCATCCTTACATTCAGTTGTCAATAAATAATGGGTAAAATGTGCTTACATCCACCTGTCATTTTGCCGTAAACAACATGGTGGTAATGGGATTCCTCATTTCTGATTGCACATCCAGCAAGCTCTGTGTCCCTGCTGGGGATCTTTCATCTAATGAATTATCTATGAAATGTCTTCATTTTCTCTGGAGCTTCCTTGTTTGTGATGCAATAATTGGACTACATGCACTCTATTACTTTTCTTCACTTTCTATAACAGTCACTGCAGTTACTTGCTGCAAGAGTTTGCATCTCCCATATATGTTTTATATAAGATAGGGGAATAAATCAGTGGCGTAGCTCTAGTAGCTCTCTTTTAGAATTTAATTCAAGTGAAAAACGAAATAATCCAAAAAATAATAAATAAATAAATAAATAAAACATGTAATTTCTTGGTCAGATCATCTGCTTTAAATTATTTAAGAGGTATTGAAGCATATATAAGTATATCAAAGTGCAGCTGAATTCTCAGTTATGAGAATTATGAGGTTATAAGGCAAGATTATACTGTATATCTTGTTCTGCGGGTGGATAATTTTGCTTCTTTTCACAAAATTTAATAATTAATGTAAACAAAATTATACAGGGAGTTAAAAAGTAAAAAAAAAATGTTATATTTATAAGGTTGAAGCTAAAAATAAGCTGATCAGCTTTAATGTAATCAGTGATATAATAATTGCAAGTTGAAGCCCACATTCTGCCAGTCTTTCTATGGCAGAACTCTCTGCCTAACTTATTAATACAAAGAAATACATTTTGTAAGGTTGTGTATCTTACACCCAAGTTGTATTTCTTTTATCATCAACCAAACACATTCCCTGTTAGGTAATCGAAAAGTGAAACACAGATGATTCATCAAGTTTTGTCCTAAAACGACTCCAGAGCATTACAGTTCCCTTATACTTTAGCTCGGTTATTTCAGTTATAAAAAAATATTAAGTAATCACAGTAAAAATATTAAGTTTAGCTTTTCCTAAATAATATATATTGGTGCAGGTGTTTTGTTTACACAGTTCCGGAAAATATGAAGTTTTTTACGGAGTAAGCCAGTCTGTGTTGTGCTTTCGTTTCTGTTCTTAAGGATTTTGATGACTTATAAGGTGTGTCTTTAACATACTTTGTCTATATGTAGTGGGTTCAGGTAAGTGACAGCAGTATCAGCCTATCAGAGTAGGGCACCTCCCTATTTAAAGCCGGATTGGATGTTACCTGGGTTGCGTCACGCCCGGTTTCCCCTTTGTTTCCGTGTTTGTAGAGGCGGCAGGTAAGCGCATCGTTTAAACATGGCTGTTAGAAACTGGTTTCATGTGTGTGTGACTTAAAATGTTCATTGTTACTTTTTATAGCGTGTTTTCCGGCGCTGCAGTGGACGTAGTGGCAAACATTTGCCTTGGAGGTATGTTTGTTCAACCCGGGTGGTCTATTAACTGCCGAAGGAATTAATAATATTAATTCTTGCATATTGATTAGGCTTCCTTGTGCCCTATTGTTATGATGGGAT
This sequence comes from Clarias gariepinus, assembly GCF_024256425.1. Taxonomy (NCBI): domain Eukaryota; kingdom Metazoa; phylum Chordata; class Actinopteri; order Siluriformes; family Clariidae; genus Clarias; species Clarias gariepinus. The sequence goes on along the minus strand of NC_071118.1, from coordinate 9,824,327 downwards.
ACAGCTCTGACTAAACCGGTGCCTGTGTGTGTTTTCGCTACAAAGACCTGAATGGAAACTCCCTCTCGTTGCTATTGTCGTGTTGGCTATTGCTAATCGAGTGGTGCTGCTAGCGCTGTTCGTTTTTAAGGCTGTGAAGATACAGCTGCTAACCGTGTGAGAAGCTAAAGTTGCTAATTGCTGATAGCGAAGACGCTGCCTTTAATCTCGCGCCAGTGTTGCCGTGAATAATGTAGAGAGGGGACTGTTTATCCGTCTGGTGTCGTGTTGCTTTGTCGCCCTGTGTCGAACGTATGGGTTATCCGTTGTTCTTTCTTTTTCTTTTTGTTTCCTTTTGGCTAAGTACTTTAAGTTTTCTTGGCCTATTTAAGTGTATTTGGTTTATTGTTATTTTGGTTTTATTAATTGGAATGGACGCATTTCTTGATGGCTGACCTGCTAGGGACTATTCAGTACATTTAATGTTTTATGATTCTCTTCTGACCCTTATTGTTGTCGGATGTTTTAAGAAGTGTTTGTAATATTGTTGGAGTCTTTTGTTTGTCCTTTTTCTTTTGTTTATTGTAGGAGCTGAGGTTCGGTGACCGATTGGTTTCCTTCGCTGTGGTGGTGGTTTTTCCCGATTGTGTGCAGTGTTACACCTGGAGTGTTTGAGCGCGCGATCATTGTGCACCGTGGTGTGTGTGGAAGTGTGTTCTGGTAAAAAGACCACGCTACTCTGTCTGGCTCTGATGAACCTCAGCTCTAAATATTTTGATTTGAGTTTGTCTAACAATATATACATTTCAGTCCGGTCTTTCCAATTAGTTTTCTTTCTTTATATTTTTTGTGTTTACCTGTTTGACCTGGGGTTTCTTTTGTCTACTGTTTTTAGTGTGTTTTAAATAATTGTATCAATAAATTTCCATTTTTCTAAATATCTTATCCACGCCTCCTGCCTGCTGGGAAGTAGTCGAACTTGTGTGCTTGACCTCTAAATTGAGTGGTTTAAATCTGTTTGTCCCTGGGTTGAGTCCCAGGGTGGCGTAATCGGTATAATAACGCTTAGTAAATCTTTTCATGCTGTAGCGTCCTCGCCACATTCTGGCGTAATCGGCAGGACACTTCTGTTGTAGTGTGGAGACGTGGATTTGGTGTTCTTTTCTTTTTGTTCTCCAGACAACGGCAGTCCCTTTTCGTCTTGAATCGGCATCAGTTTAAATTTTATTGCATATTGGTGGTAAGAGCCTGTGCATTGGTTGAGATGGAGGACGAATTACGTGAGTTACGAGATTTGGTAGCGCAATTAAAAGCTGATAATGAAAGGCTGCGGCAGGACCACGTATCGGTTGCACAGCCTGGGTCATCTAATACTTTTCTTCCTGTGGTTCCAGATCCCCCACCCGTTGGTACTGGTGTGCCGACTGCAGAGCGGTTTGTTCTCGTTCCAAGAGACCGTAAGTGTCCGAAGTTTAGTGGTCGGGCGGGCATTAGCATCAACGAGTGGGTTGAGGAAGCCCAGTCTTGTATGCGGCTTCGTCACCTGTCTACAGCTGATCAGGCATTTTTTCTTTTTGATCACCTGGAGGGGGAGGCACGGGAAGAAATTCGTTATCGGCCTAGCAGCGAGAGGGAGGATCCAGACATGATTATTCAGGTATTGCGTGAATTGTATGGTTGTACAAAGTCGTATGTAGCGTTACAAGAGTCATTCTTTTCCAGGAGACAACAGGATGGAGAGACTCTGGTGGAGTTCTCCTTAGCATTAATGAGTCTCTTGGAAAAGGTTAAAAGTCAATCGCCCCATGGCATGCCTAACGCCGAGCTTTTGCTGCGCGATCAGTTTGTGGAGTACGTTAACGATTGTGGTCTGCGGCGTGAACTGAAGCAGTTAGTGCGTCGTCAGCCCACTTCTACACTGTTTGACGTTCGCAGGGAAGCCCTGCGTTGGGAGAGGGAGGGCATGCCTGGGGGGGTACGCGGTCGAAGTCAGTCTGTCCCATCTGCTTATGGCATTCAATATGGGGTGCAAGGAAATCAGCGTGTTAATAGTAGTGTTTCTGTATCTTCAGAAATGAGTGAACTGCGAGATATGCTGCGTAATCAGCAACAACAGTTGAATCAGTTAACTCAAAGTATGGCGCAGCTTCAAAATCCCCAGTCACACGCGCGGTCATTTAAGTCTAAGCTCATTTGTAGACGGTGTCACCAACCTGGTCATTTTGCTAGGGAGTGTGATGTGGGCCGGGTATCTGCCCGTCCACCACTAGCTCGAGCAAACCCAATGGTCATGAGGGGCGAACAGTCACCTGTGCAGCCGCCGGAAAACTAGCTCCCACCGAGTTGCAGAGCCACAACTCGGTTGGGGAGATGTTAGGCTCCACACATGAAATGGGTTCTGATTTTATGTCACGGTTTATGTCTACTTGTCCCCAGCTCGTTGTATCCATGGGTGGGGTTTTGGTACCTTGCCTAGTGGACACTGGTTCTATGGTGTCCACCATGACGGAGAGTTGTTTTTTAACAAATTTTGGGTCGTGGGGTCAAGAACAGCTTAAATCGTGTCATTGGCTACAGCTTCGGGCAGCAAATGGTCTTTCGATTCCTTATGTTGGCTATTTGGAATTAGATGTAGAGCTCTGTGGACGGGTTGTGTCCGGCTGTGGTGTGTTGGTGGTCAGAGACCCTCCTGGTGGTGTGCGTGTAGAAGTGCCTGGAGTGTTGGGTATGAACATTCTGAGCCGCTGCTACCAGGGGCTCTTTGGCCAACATGGCACTGCTTTGTTTGACTTACCAGTGGTGTTAGAGGCCCCTACTTCTGTTTTTCATGCTTTACAGCATTGTCATCGGGTGGATACCCAGCCAGTTTCTGTTGGGGAGGGCCGAGTTAAGGTACGTGGGCGTAGGGCGTGGCGCATCCCAGGTGGCACCCTGAAGTGGGTTGCTGCAACTTGTTCGGCTCAGTATTCAGGCGGGACAGTACTGTTCGAGCCACCTACTTTTGGTTTACCGGCAGGGCTGTTGGTTTCTCCTGCTCTTTTAAGGGTGGATAGTGGTACAGTCTACGTGCCTATAGTGAATGTTGGAACTGTAGACGTAGTGCTGTATGTTCGTACTGTTATTGGTACTGTGAAGGAGGTTGATGTAATTAGTTTGCCTTCGGGGGTCACAGAACTTAAAACTGTTACTGCGACAGTAAGGGCACAGTGTGTGCAAGTTTCTCTTACAGTACCAGAACAGATAGCTAGGCTGGATTTATCTGTGTTATCAGAGGAAGACCAGGGGAAGGTGAGGACGCTGTTGGAGAAATACATGTCTGTGTTTTCTGCAAGTGATGGAGACTTAGGCTGCACTAGTCTGATATCGCACGATATACCTTTGGTGGATGAAATTCCTGTTAGGCAGCGGTTTAGACGTATTCCTCCGTCTGAGTATGAGGTGGTAAAAGCACATATTAATCAACTGCTGGACACTCAGGTAATCCGAGAAAGCTGTAGTCCTTACGCCTCACCTATAGTGCTCGTTAAAAAAAAGGACGGTAGTCTGCGCATGTGTGTGGACTACCGTCGCTTAAACGTGAAGACGAGGAAGGATGCGTTTCCTCTGCCACGCATTGAGGAGACTTTGGACTCGCTGGCTGGGGCCCAGTGGTTTTCTACTCTGGACCTGGCCAGTGGGTATAATCAGGTACCTGTAACAGAGAGGGATAAGCCAAAAACTGCTTTTTGCACCCCTTTTGGCCTATTTGAGTGGAATAGGATGCCTTTTGGGTTGTGCAATGCTCCAAGTACCTTCCAGCGATTGATGGAACGATTGTTTGGTGATCAGCAGTACCAGTCACTTCTGTTGTATCTTGACGATATTATTGTGTTCTCCTCTTCAGTGAACCAACACCTTGCTCGGATGGAGGTGGTTTTAAGTCGATTACAGACTGAAGGTTTGAAAGCCAAATTGTCGAAGTGTGCCTTTTTCAAAAAGGAGGTGCATTATTTAGGGCATGTCATCTCTGCAGCAGGGGTTTCAACTGACCCACATAAAGTGGAGGCAGTTGCACAGTGGCCTCGTCCCAAAAGTGTTGCAGAGTTGCGTTCATTTTTGGGCTTCGCTAGCTACTACCGGCGCTTTGTGGAGGGGTTTGCCAAGTTGGCTGCTCCTCTTCATAGGTTGGTAGCTCAGCTGGCAAACTCCAAACGTCCGAGGCAAAATGGTCGAGATTTTGCTGAAGCCTGGTCTGCAGACTGTCAGTGTAGCTTCGAGGGGTTAAAAGTTAAATTAACTACAGCCCCAGTGCTCGCCTATGCTGACTTTTCACTACCATTTATTCTAGAGGTCGATGCTAGTCATGGAGGGTTAGGAGCAGTCCTGTCCCAGGAGCAACAAGGTAGGGTGCGGCCAATTGCTTATGGTAGTCGTAGTCTTAGGCCCACTGAGCGTAATCCAACCAACTACAGTTCCATGAAACTGGAATTGTTGGGGCTTAAGTGGGCCATGACCGAGAAATTTCGGGAGTATCTGTTGGGCCATAAGTGTGTTGTCTTTACGGATAATAATCCCCTCAGCTACCTGACATCTGCAAAGTTGGGTGCCATGGAGCAGCGTTGGGCCGCTCAATTGGCATCATTTGATTTTGAAATCAAATATAGGTCTGGAAGAAGCAACCGTAATGCGGATGCCTTGTCACGTCAAAACTTTTCTGGTACAGGGGGAGTGCGTGAGTTGTGTCCAGGTATGGCCGTTCCAGTGGCGTTGCAGCAAGCTGCTCAAGGTGGATTGGTGACCTCGGTTAACCAGGTTACGTCTTTTCCGTGTATCCCACTTGGTGACCTGAGTGTTCAGCAGGGTGTAGACCCAGTGATAGGTGAAGTGCTAGTCTTTTGGAAGCGTAAAAGTCTTCCATCTTTAGAAGAACGTAAGAAGCTTTCCAGACTGGCAATCATCTTGCTTCGACAATGGGACCGTTTGCAAGAAGTAAACGGGGTAATTTATCGGCGTGTGTTTCGCTCAGATGGTGGCGAGGAAATTCTTCAGGTGTTATTGCCGGCTGCTATGAGACATGATGTGTTAACCCAGCTTCATCAACAGCATGGGCATCAAGGGGTAGAGCGCACTTCTCAACTGGTGCGCCAGCATTGTTATTGGCCAGGCATGTCTGTGGACATCGCACGTTGGTGTCAAGAGTGTGAGCGGTGTCAGTGCGCTAAAAGTGTTCCCTCTGCTCCAGGTAGTTTTATGGGGCATCTGTTGGCTGCTCGACCTAACGAGATTTTGGCTTTAGACTTCACAGTCCTAGAACCATCAAGATCTGGTATGGAGAATGTGTTAGTTATGACCGACATTTTTACGAAATACACGTTAGCGATACCCACTAGAGACCAACGGGCGGAGACTGTTGCTCAGGTTCTGGTTGTGGAGTGGTTTTGTAAGTTTGGGGTGCCGGGTCGGATTCATTCCGACCAAGGCCGAAATTTCGAGTCCGTTCTCATTCAGCAGCTTTGTTCTCTGTATGGGGTGGCGAAATCACGCACCACCCCATACCACCCAGCAGGAAATGGCCAGTGCGAACGGTTCAACAGAACCTTGCATGATCTGTTGCGCACTTTGCCACTGTCCAAGAAGAGCGAATGGCCGCTTTGTCTTCCTCAGGTACTCTTTGCATACAACACAACCCCTCATCAGGCAACTGGGGAGTCCCCATATTTCTTAATGTTTGGACAGGAGCCTAGACTGCCTGTTGACTTTGCACTTGGCAGAGTACCAGAACCATCATCTGGCAGCGTTCATAGGTGGATTCTGGAGCAGCAGGATCGATTGCACATTGCCTTTGAGAGTGCCCGTGAGCGGTTGGAGGCGGCAGCCGCTTCACGGAAGGCCCGGTACGATTCGCAGGTAAGGGAGGCACCACTGAAGGAGGGTCAGTTGGTATACCTCCGCAACCATAGTGTGCGGGGTAGATGCAAAATTCAGGACCTGTGGAGCTCAGTGGTGTACCAGGTTATCAAGGCACCTAGGGAAGGGGGGGCAGTGTATACTATTGCTCCCACCACAGATCTGAGTAAGGTCAAACATGTGCATCGATCCTTGCTGAAACTTCAGATCTGCCAGGATTTGCCTCTTGCGTTGGCAGAGAGCCCAGTGCGTGAATCAGTGCAGCCCTCAGAAGAGGAGCCTGATGAGGAGGATCTGTTGGTTGTGGTGCCGGAGACCCCTCACGTGAGGTGGCAGCTAGGGCCACAGGTTAGTGTTTCTTCTGTTTCTCAGCCATCTGGTGACTTGCGGGTGGTGGAAGCCGGCAATGCGGCAGGGGGTTCAGAAGTTGAGGAAGACAGGCAGTCAGTGGTAGTGCCTTCTAATTTAGAGATGGGTGAGGTCGCGGTAAGAAGAACAGGTAGGAGTACTGCAGGCCAGCACTCTAACCGATACCATCTCCCACGAGCCGTAGGTTTGGGTTCAGTATCTAGCATAGTGGGTGGTACAGTTGGTACCCTATTCCGGCCTTGGGATTAAGATTTTTTTCTGTTTTGGTTCACCGTCGGGGCGACGTTGCAGAAACTGGGGGTGGAATGTAGTGGGTTCAGGTAAGTGACAGCAGTATCAGCCTATCAGAGTAGGGCACCTCCCTATTTAAAGCCGGATTGGATGTTACCTGGGTTGCGTCACGCCCGGTTTCCCCTTTGTTTCCGTGTTTGTAGAGGCGGCAGGTAAGCGCATCGTTTAAACATGGCTGTTAGAAACTGGTTTCATGTGTGTGTGACTTAAAATGTTCATTGTTACTTTTTATAGCGTGTTTTCCGGCGCTGCAGTGGACGTAGTGGCAAACATTTGCCTTGGAGGTATGTTTGTTCAACCCGGGTGGTCTATTAACTGCCGAAGGAATTAATAATATTAATTCTTGCATATTGATTAGGCTTCCTTGTGCCCTATTGTTATGATGGGATACAGCTCTGACTAAACCGGTGCCTGTGTGTGTTTTCGCTACAAAGACCTGAATGGAAACTCCCTCTCGTTGCTATTGTCGTGTTGGCTATTGCTAATCGAGTGGTGCTGCTAGCGCTGTTCGTTTTTAAGGCTGTGAAGATACAGCTGCTAACCGTGTGAGAAGCTAAAGTTGCTAATTGCTGATAGCGAAGACGCTGCCTTTAATCTCGCGCCAGTGTTGCCGTGAATAATGTAGAGAGGGGACTGTTTATCCGTCTGGTGTCGTGTTGCTTTGTCGCCCTGTGTCGAACGTATGGGTTATCCGTTGTTCTTTCTTTTTCTTTTTGTTTCCTTTTGGCTAAGTACTTTAAGTTTTCTTGGCCTATTTAAGTGTATTTGGTTTATTGTTATTTTGGTTTTATTAATTGGAATGGACGCATTTCTTGATGGCTGACCTGCTAGGGACTATTCAGTACATTTAATGTTTTATGATTCTCTTTTGTACTTGTTAGCTTCTGACCCTTATTGTTGTCGGATGTTTTAAGAAGTGTTTGTAATATTGTTGGAGTCTTTTGTTTGTCCTTTTTCTTTTGTTTATTGTAGGAGCTGAGGTTCGGTGACCGATTGGTTTCCTTCGCTGTGGTGGTGGTTTTTCCCGATTGTGTGCAGTGTTACACCTGGAGTGTTTGAGCGCGCGATCATTGTGCACCGTGGTGTGTGTGGAAGTGTGTTCTGGTAAAAAGACCACGCTACTCTGTCTGGCTCTGATGAACCTCAGCTCTAAATATTTTGATTTGAGTTTGTCTAACAATATATACATTTCAGTCCGGTCTTTCCAATTAGTTTTCTTTCTTTATATTTTTTGTGTTTACCTGTTTGACCTGGGGTTTCTTTTGTCTACTGTTTTTAGTGTGTTTTAAATAATTGTATCAATAAATTTCCATTTTTCTAAATATCTTATCCACGCCTCCTGCCTGCTGGGAAGTAGTCGAACTTGTGTGCTTGACCTCTAAATTGAGTGGTTTAAATCTGTTTGTCCCTGGGTTGAGTCCCAGGGTGGCGTAATCGGTATAATAACGCTTAGTAAATCTTTTCATGCTGTAGCGTCCTCGCCACATATACATGGTAAACTATTGCATTGTTTGACTCTTTTAGGTTATGCATATAGCCATGCCCACCTTGAGGGGAAAAAACACTAAATTAGTGGGGGGAAAAGCGCTAGGTGCTATGACATCATCTGGCAAATAACTGCTCATAACTTCACTTCTACTCGACATTTAGATTTAATCTAAGGTGCAGGCTTAACTAAAAACAAAAACCCAAGGACTGCCAAAGTTTTATTAAATTATGTCCAGCTAGTCTTGCATGATGCTGTGACAAATTCTGGCTGGACAGACATACATACATACAGAAATACAGAACATTTTCTGAGACTGGTTTGGGCCCTCCAATGTATGAAACTTAAAAATATAATTGAATGAGTAAGTTCTGTCCAAATCTTTACTTTTCTTTATATATACAAACCATTTACACAAATTTCCACACTTTAAATTTTTTTTTTATCATTTTTTTAATTGGATAGCATCTGTCCATATGGCATATAAATAAACTCATGGTTACCCGTCCTTCATTTAGCTTGTTATTGCATTGGTATCTTCATTACCAGGTTCATACTGTATAGTACCCTCAGTAAGCGCAAGATGAATATGAGATGATCATTATTTCAGCATTCATTTTCTGATTTTTACAACTAGATGTGCTGTTAAAAAGCACTGCATCTTTGGTGGCACATAACAACAAAGTTCTAGATGAACAAATGTACAGAACAGGAATAGGTCATTTTAAAGTAATTATTTAATATTTGGTTGCAAATTTGAGTTCAGTAACTGCATCAAGTTAATCACTGACCGACACCACCATGCTGTTGGATTCTCCTTTTGTGAAGTTTTTTCAAATTTGGACCACAGCTTAGTTTTGTTTTTGTTGTTTCGTCTTTCTCGTCTTTTTCGGCTTCTGTCTCCTCTGCAGGTGAAATAGACCTGGGCATCATCAATAAGGATTAGTGGAGCGTACACAGACCCTTACTTGTCATTTCCATTACTTTGAGGTTAATCTTGGTTCCAGGACTTTTGTGGCTCAACTCTGTATTTCTGATTCTTATTGCTGATGAGTTGTTTGCATCCTGAGGTATGGCCTCCACATTTCTGTTCTTAATGTTTTCTTTAGATATCTCCAGATATCTTCACTCCTGCCCTGTGGAGGTTCTTACTGATGTCACTGACTGTTTTGGGTTTTTATCTTTAGCTCTCTTGGGTAATCTGTTCCATGTCTGATTGTTTGTACATCAGTGATTTTCTTTTCGAGGGCATACAGTAACCAATTTTATAAAAATAAATATTTTCTTTTGTTTTCTTTGGTACCTTTTTTCCCCTCAAGGATTCACAGGTGAAACACTGGTTTTACACCATAAGCAGACAATCAGAGCAATTAATTGTTTAAGCATTCAATCTAAAATGGAAACAGCTGGGCACAAAAAAAACAGCTGTCAGTCTCATGTTCCAATATTTTTGATCAACGCAATATGATTCACAGTTAAGCACATACTAAGGTCTACATTGTATAACATTATAATGTAAATATCAGAAAATGAAAAATAAAATTCTGATAAATTATCTCAAATTCATCTTTTGATCTTAAACCCAAAATGTCTTTAAACAAACATTCTAATTTAATGTTTCTTGTCTGGTGATTTATTTTCTTCTTTTTAAAACAACACTGGAGATTTCATTAGGTAATTAAGTAACAACAACAACAACAGTCATTTTATTTTCATGCTATTTTGATACACAATGGTCAGCTATTTTGAAAAATTTCTTGTAAAAACAATATTATCAAGCACTTTTGCAAAACCGTGATCAGGTACCCAAACTGGCTCCCAAGAAGATCTTTCCAGGAAAGCAAGACCAAAATTTACCTCTGCTGCAGAGGAGAAGTTCATTTAGAGTTACCAGCAACAGAAATCACTAACAGCATCTCAGATGAGGGATGTTATAGAGGCTTTACAGAGGATAAGTAACAGACACATCTCAATATCAACTGTTCAAAGGAAATGATTGCATGTTTGGATTTCTTCTGCATTGTGTCCAGACTTTTGATTTGTAGTGTATGAACAGAAGTATATTATATTGTAAAGTCTATAATTTAATAAATGAATAATAAAACATTTAACTTTAAACTTTTAAATTAAAGTTTTATAATAAACATTGTACCTTCTTTTAAAACTGTATTTTTCCTCTCATATTGTTTTTAGATATTGATATTATGTCTATTGTACTAAAATAAATGACATTTGTAATGTATTTCATTCTGACAGCACGGTGGCTTAGTGGTACACTGTCGCCTTTCACCTCCAGATTCCAGGTTTAATTCCCGCATCTGTGTGCATGGAATGTGCATGTTCTCCCCGTGCTTGGTGGGTTTCCTCCGGTTTCCTCCCACAGTCCAAAGACATGCAGATTAGGCTAATTGGTGTTCCCAAATTGCACGTAGTATGTGAATGAGTCGGGGTGTGTGTGTGTCTATCCTGCGATGGACTGGCACCCTGTCCAGGGTGTACCCTGCCTCGTGCCCTAAGTCTCCTGGAATAAGCTCCAGGCCCACTGTGACCCTAAACACAGGATAAAGCGATATAGACAATCCATTTAATTGGTTTAATATTAACATCTTTTTTTTTACCATTATTTGCCATTGTTTATTTTTATTCAACTTACATATTTTACTTAAGTTGAAAGTCAGCCCTGAATCTAAAAATGTTAATATCTGTGCAATAATTTTTCAGTGTATTTTCTGTTTGGGGAAAAAACTCCATATTCTGTAAATTCTTTCCATAAATCTATGCAAAAATGCAAACATTACTGGTATGCTAAATATCAATATCAACAAAAGAACCAGAGTTCTATTATTTAAGATTATATGAGGGAAAAAAGTCTGAAGTCAGTGAAGAGACTCCGGGTCACTTTGAAGATCGGCAGCCAATTACTGATGATGAAACACTACCAGGATGTGTCCTCTCACACGACATGTCCATGAATCCAGTGCAAAAGTTATTTTTAGTCACACTGGGACCCAAGTGGGAAATGGAGTGAATAATGTACATACTCCATAGGTTAAGGTTAAAGAGCCTAGATTTCCGGTTTAAAAATAAATAAATAAGAATTCACATGAACCCAGAATGTTTTCCATAATTTCCCTCTTGGCCCTGCTGTGGTCCTCTCGCCTATCTTTCTTCCTGTTTCATCACTCAGTGTTGCTGCAGCAGAGCTGGCCAGTCCTCAGTGGCTCCAGCTGTGACATATCTGTCAGTCTGACCTTGAATCACTGTGCAAGGCAGTAAGCAACTAGAGACAGCCAGTGACAAATTAGCGCTGCAATCTGTCGTGCCCAAGACAGCTGTGTGAAATGCTGCTGCTCTTGACTCGATGTGATAGATTAAAAAAAAAAAGATAAAATATGCAACAGCGTTGGATTCAGTCAGACAATAGTAAAAATGGCAACTAGCAAGTAGTACTCTTCAATTTGGAAGGTGACTGGCAGAGAGCATGTGATAAAAAAACTCAATGAGAAATGCTGATGCAACTCAGCCTAAGCCTTATTCGCACTCATCAACATTAAATCTTCGACAGAGCTGAGACGAGCAGCCTGATAATACGGTTGGGTTAAAAAAAAAGGGAAAAAAAGAAAAAAAAGAAAGAGAGCAGTAGAACTCAGAGCTTCACACTGCCTTGTGTTTTTCATCTCAACTCGAATCGGGATCTCCTGGAAAGTTGCAACCAAACAGGAGGGATGGAATGAAAGTCATTTCCATTCTGCTTCGAAATGCTTTTTTTCCATTTTCATGAGTTTTTCTAGGAGCTTATGGTTAAATTTGTAATCAGCCTCAAATCTAGCTCAAAGAGAAAGAGAAACCTAATTTGATAAGAAGGTAATGAAGCTACGCAGTAATTATCCTAGATAACCTATTTGTGGCACTGGTTGAGCAGTGATGAGAATTCTATTTAGCATAGCTGGCTGATTCCTCTATTTTGATCAGGCAGAAGATTTGCTTTCTAACCCAGGCCAATTTACTTTGAACTCCCAAAGATGCCAGGGATCATTACATTGAGGAACTTCAAATACTCTCGTGGGACTTGATGATTCAAAGCAAGAGGTATTAAATCTCAACTGATAGCGTCGCTATTATACACGCCATTTCTGCAGATTCTTTTCCCCTGAGGTCAGCATCCGTGTGCAACACGAGAAGACATTTTACAGTGGACGACAAATCAAATATATGACCGTAATCATTATAATCCATTAAACACTATGCAAATGTGCTGCATATAAAGCCAGTATTTAGTGAAACCAACAAACATCAGCTCTCATCCAGGTTCGTTTGGTACCTCGTAAATTAACTGAGCTTCAGCTCCAAGGTGTGTTTGGTTTGCTTTTGAAACATTCAGTTGATGATATTACCCTCACTGCTAATAGTGCTGTACCATTCCCCCCTTGTTAAATGAATAGAGCCGGTTATTAAAACTGACAAGATTAATTAAACAGACATAAATTAAAACATTAAGAATCTATCAAATGGAAGCAGCAGCATATAATTAACTACAGAACTTAGCATTCAATTGCTGTGCATTCTGTTGGCAAGGAGACATGAATAATACTTACTGTTTCAAGGTACCGCGGCTCTCTAAAGACACTTCCTATCTCGAGAGATGCTCGGCCATTTCCATGCATCAATTATGCATAAACCTATCTCCTAGGATTATGGTGGCATTTACTCCTGGTTTCCCCTTAACTTTATACAGCTATTTAAAAAAAACTGTGGTTTTATGGGTGGGAGCAAAAAAGGTGCTTAATAAAAATAAAATAAAAAAGCAGCTTAAAATAATGGTGATATTTTTAGTATGTGGAGCTTACTGCAGACAGCTGTAAGAATAAAAATATGACCCATAATCAATCAGAAAACTATATTCTCTCTAAATTTAACAAACACCTGTACCACCACTGCCGCCTTATACTGTGTTTTTGCATAGATGCACATAATCTATCCTGTAGCCACATGCCTATGAAAAATAGTTGCTGGATTGGTTACCTTTTGTAACTTTATGTTGTGGATAAATTTAAAAGCTTTGGCCATTTTAGAGCTAAAATTTCTTATCACAACCTGACCCATCCCACATCACCCAAAGGATCTTCTTCCATCATCATGATGCCAGAGACAACAGTACTGTACACTCCCAGATGCTGTGTGGAGTTGCACCTCGAGGGGCACAAGGAAGCACCTAAGTGGGTTTAACATTATTGGTTTTAATGTTATGGTTAATCGGTGTAAAAAAGTTTTCTATTGAAATATTCACCAGAATGCACTAACCACACAAAAATATTGCCCATATGCTGGTTAGATGCAAAACATTGAAACAATCGTTCTACAATTTTGTAGAGTTTTCTAGCTAGAAACAATGACCTGAATACAAATCAATAAGCTTATTTTTATTTTAAAAAGATCCTCTGTGTGCTGCCAGTCTCGAATGTAAAGGCCATTTTGATTAGTGTGACACTGTGTTGGATGCAGCGCCTCTGTGGTCTGGTATAAAATGAGTTTAACAGGAGCTCCAAATTGAATGCCATTTTGATCTGACAGTCTAAATTACTATTTTAAAATATTCCATAAATCAAGTTTTTATGCAGAAAACTGCATTACAAAACCTCCTGCAACACCAGACACATCTGGCAACCTAAGATTGAGAACCTCTGTTTCAGAATTAATTTTTATAAAGGAGCACTACATGCACGTCCAAACGGTATATGTTTCCCAGTACAGCAATATGCAATGGTACAGGGTTGTTGTTTTTTTCTTCCCCTGAGTGTATGCATTGTTACAGATGTACATGGGAATTAACTATGAGTTTTGACATTTTAAAATAACTTTTATGTCATTTCCACACAACAAAACTGAAATTAATTGAAATGTATGTATGTATGTGTGTGTGTGTGTATATGTGTGTGTGTGTATAGTATGTATGTATGTGTGTGTGTGTGTGTATATGTGTGTGTGTGTGTGTGTGTATAGTATGTATGTATGTATGTGTGTATATATATATATATATATATATATATATAGCACTTTCACCTTGCACCTCCAGTTTTCGGTTCGATTCCTCACCTCTGGTCTGTGTGCCTGGAGTTTGCATAAAAAGAAAAACTCTACTGCAATAAAACTGCAATAAAAAAATTTTCTGGCCTTGTGTAGCTTTTACATATTAATATTATGTCTAATCTCTATAAATTAGGTTTGTAATGTACTTATGGGTGGAATTAAAAATACAAGTAGTTTAATCTAAACCTTTTGCATTGTCGCCTTGCACCTCCAGGTTTTGGGTTTGATACCTTGCCTGTGTCCTCATGTCACAGTCCACAGACATGCAGATTAGACTAAATGACATTCCCAAATTGCCCATGAGCGTGTGAATGTTTTGTGTGTTTCCTGTGACAGATTGGCACCCACTTCAGGGTGTACTTGTATAGTGATTCTGTGTCAATATGTCTGTCAAATATCACTCTTCTTTATAATCTATAGGAATTTGCTCCGAATCTTTTGAGTCTTGTGAGCCCTGCTTTTTGTCTAAAGTGAACAGGTCACTTTTAATCCCCAATCTATCCACGTGACACTGGCCTTTAATTTCCACTGAATAGATGCTATATTGTTAAAATTAAGGACTGCATAGGTATCCCTCAGGGATGTGTGCTAGCCCTTTTGGCTATTATTGATTTCCTCTAACAACGGGGTATTATGCTCTTACTTTGTCAATGTACAGAATTCTCCAGAAGGCACTAGCGTAGGGGCAATTATTCTAGCACAAAGGTGCATAAAGAGCTATCACTCAAAGCTATAAATTAAATTAGTTTGATATGAAATGGTGCAAAAGTGAAGAAAAAGAACGAATAATGAACTTTAGAAGGCATTGTTGGGAATTTTATAAGTAAGCAGCCATCAATATACTGCTGTGTGTAACTCCTTATCTAAACAAAAAATCTGTCACTCATCACAAACTCCTTGGCAAATCATCATATACTATAAATTATGCAAGTTTCATTCTGGTTATTATGGATTATCTCTGGCAGTGGAAGGCTTTAAAAATATAAAGTGCATACGAAAAAAGTTTATGCTGCAGTTTGGCTGCCTGAAATGCAACATGACCTTGAACAGGAGCATATTCATACACCATACTTTGCAACTTTGCAATGTACTACTATTATTACACTGCTGAACTATGTGATGCTAGATTCAAGGATAAAATTTTAATCTTTCCATACCTCAACAGCTTGAAAACTATTTTAATAATGCAATGCAGTATAAAGTCTCATTTAGTAGCAAAACTAAATAGTTATGTGATTATAAAAAAATATAATATTATATTATGTAAGTATTATATAAAAATACACCTAAGAAAGATAGGTGCATTCGTGAGTTTACATTTTCGAAAGTGTTTAATGCCCGTACTGTAATGCTTAAATGCAGAAATATCAAAAGAGATCAGCTGTAATGCAGATCAGCCCATTCTGTACATTTTTCTCATGACCGCTGTTGCTTTTGTTAGGCAGGAATCCAAATGGATTCAACTAAAAACATTTTTTAAGTAAATAATTGAATGTGAGTCCCAGAAATTAAACTAAATATAGATTTTATATCTATATAGACGGGAAGGGTTTAGCCCTGCTACCATATTAAGCAGCCGAACTATATGTGTTTGTAGTGGGTGAGTGTTTCTCACATGAACCATGAGTATTTTGTCAGCCCAACCCCTGGCCCATGACCAAATGTGTCAAGTTTTGACATTTTTTCACTAAGACTTCATAGTAAGGGTTCAGCATTTACTTTCAGATAATTTCACTTATTATAAGCTGAAATGCTGAAGTCCCTTCGGCTGCCTATGTGGCTGGCCAAGTGTCACTCCTCGAGCCAGTTCAAATACAGTCCCTCAACAGCATATCTCTAATAGCAAGTGACAGCCTGCTCTGTGCAAAGAGCAATATTGACACAAGTGTTTGCAGGAAAAGAGTGCCCATCTTATTATCTGGTGGCTGGCATGAACATGGAAGCCTTATGGCTGTAGAGAAGCTTCACTGCTCGTGTTTGTACAGCTAACAAATCTGTACGCCTGGTTAGTTGACGATTCCGAGAATGCCGCTATTGTCCATCACATACTCTGTGTCTGCCTCTGATAACACGCGTGCGGTCCAGTCATGGAGAAAGGGAAAAAGATTGCATCATGACAGTATGTTGTATTCCTCCAAAAGTAGAATCCCTCTGGCATGAAATACCGACTTCAGCAGTCAGACGCGTTTCTTCTTTGTTTGCGTTTAATCATTTGCATGAAGGCTTTTCGAGGAAATGTGACTGGAATACAAATGTCGAAGTTCGAAATTCCTACTAGCTTAGCCCGCTCAGTTAGAACGACACCACAAGTTTGTGATTGTGCATAAGATGAGCCGGCAGGAAGCTAGCTGAAATGTGAATGAATAGAAAGGCCTACGCTGTCTATCTTCACCTCCACAGAGGCAGGGATGTGGGAGTATAGCAGCATTTTATAGTGTGATGGCTTACTTTCTCACCTAAAATTCACAGACTTTACAGGGCTGGTGTACAACAGGAGGAAAGGTAATATTGAACTACTTGTATACTAAGCCCGGGTTAAATAAAACTGTAATACTTGTATTCTAACCTTAAATACATTAATAATTGATTTAACTATTTACAGTTTCATTTAGATTAGATGTACATTCTTTCAAAGATCTCAAACCAAAGTTCATTTACTTTAACCAGACTTCTGTGCAGAAAGACAGTCCACTAGCTTCACTTCTTTATGTTATATACAAAAAAATTCAAATTAAGGATAACATTTCCAGTCAAGTAAAATATTTAAGTTGAACAAAATGACATGTTTAACTTCCATAGATTTGTTTCAGGACCGTGGTGGGACTTCTGGCCAACATTCGCCTGCACATTCACACACTATGGGCAGTTTGGGAACTCCACTTTTGCACCATTTCATATTAAATTCATTCAGTTTCTAGCTTTGAGTGATAGCTCTTGATGCACCTTTGTGCTAGTATAATTGCCCCTGCGCTTGTGCCTTCTGGAGATTTCTGTTTGTTGACGAAGTTAGAGCATAATATGCCGTTGTTAGAGGAAATCGATAATAACCAAAAGGGTTATTATATATATATATATTAGTGCTGTCAATCGATTAAAAAAAATTAACTAATTAATCGCACAATTTTTTGCAATTAATCGCGATTAATCACAATTAAAAGACTGAAACTTTTTGGATATGTAAATGTAAATAATTAATGTAAACTCAAGACAATAAAACTATTTAAATTCAAATATGATTGTTTATTGGAATTTTTGTTTAACTTGTAACACAGATTTTCTCATGTAAACAACATACCTGCAATAAACCATCAATATTCTCCAAATTAACTGTTTTATTACAGAAATAAAAACACAGGTATGTGCCATTTGTGTTATTTGAATTTCAAAACAATCAATGCAATTTACATTGGCGAGGCCCTGTAGAGATTGTTTCGGTGGGGTGTTTTGCTTTTAAGTGATATGTCAAAGATGAATTACTTCTGTGGTATTTAAATTCGGCTTTGCAAAATGTACAGATTACTTTTGTTTTATCCACAGAACCATCCGGCAGAGTTTTATACTGAAACTTTCCGTCTAAAAGTCCTTCCTTGGTCTTATCCATACTTCTTTGCACATTGAACACACGTCGGCCACAACAGGAAAAAAAAAAACTGCAACCACGTTAATTGCGTTAAATTTTTTTAATGCGTTAAATATTTAAAATTAATCGCATGCGTTAACGCACTAATTTTGACAGCACTAGGGTTATATATATATATATATATATATATATATATATATATATATATATAATTATTTTTATTATTATTAATATTTATATAATTTATTTTATTATTTATATTACAGTATATGATTAATATAAAAATATATTATGATGTAACCATGAGGGATACCCATGGGATGTGCAGTTATTAATTTAAAAAATATAGCATCCATTCAGTGAAAATCAAAGACCAGTGTCACGTGGATAGATTGACCTGTTCACTTTAGACTGAACAAATTCCTGTAGATTTTGAAGAAGAGTGATAATTGACAGACATATTGGCACAGAATCACTATACAAGTACACTCTGAATCCATTGCAGGCCATACACATAAACACATTCACACACTCATTAAAACACTTTGGGCAATTTGGGAATGCCAGTTAGCCTAATCTGCATGTCGTTGGACTGTTGGAGGAAACCAGAGTCCCAGGAGGAAACCCACCAAGCACGGGAAGAACATGCAAACTCCATGCACACAGACCCCGAGGTGGGAATCAAAACCAGACCCTGGAGGTGCAAGGTTTAGGTTAAACTACTCGAACAGCATTTTTAATTAAACCCGTAAGTACATTACAAACTTAATTTATAGAGATTTGACATAATATCAATATTTAAAAGCTACCCAAGGCCAGGATAATTTTTTATTGAAGTACTACTAATAAAGAGTTGGATCAGGAGTTGGATTAGATTTTATATAAATTACTTTGTAAGGAACAGTTCATACAGTATGCTAAATAAAAAATCCTGTTATTATTGTTACATCTTTAAATATTTGATTACACTTAAGTGGTTAAGTGTCAGTAACTAATTAGAAATGATAAACAATTAAGTTCTGCATGAATTAAAAAAAGTAAAAATACCCTAGAAAAATAATCAGGAATTGTGTGATGCAGTCATTTTTTTAAAAAGTATTTTCTTATAAACCCTTCTTGAGCAGGCGGCGGCATGGTGGTGTGTTTCCCACCTCATGCCCAGAATCCCTAATAAGTAGTACAGAGAATGTGTGTGAGTGAATGAGCTTGATTAGGACACCAATTATTCAGCTTTGTTTTAAATTAGGGATCAGTTTATAGTTACTAATATTGCTGAAGAACAAGTCTTGTCTTGATTGCTCACCATCCTCTCTTTTATCTTCATTTTTAAAGTTGAGAAAAAAAAATTACAAGTCATGTTTTACAAATCACGAAGTGCAACATCCACTGTACTAAAGACTTTTCCTTGTCAGAAAACTTAAATTTTAGCTTTACCACTGGATTTTACAAAGTACTGACACTGGAGACTCCTTTTCATAAAAATCGATGTCTTAAAGAAAACATCACGATATAGTGACAATCGCAGTAAACACACTTTACTGTATGTGGCATTAACTCATGTAGCGTATCCATTATGTCAAATCTATGACTTTACAAATTAAACCATATTAGAATGAGAAAATTGACACCTTTGCAGATAGAATAGTTTAATCACTAGATGTGCTATCATAGAAAATTAATCAACACCTTCTGACTAATCGGACAATGCTGTTGTATAACATATTAAATAATTGCTTTGTTATTACATGTAGTTTTTTAATACTACATTTCAGTTTTTCTTGTGTTCACTAAGACAGTTAATATTGTTAATAAATAAGAAATTTTTATGTAAACAGTTGTTTTCTGGTCAAACTTAAAGTAAAAACACCCACTGATTTATTAGTCTGATTATTTTTGGCTTTTTGAACAGCACGCACAAGAAATCATTTTCCAGACCCTGTGTTTTCCATTTTCTCATAGCTGTTTTGAAATTTGTCTGAGCCGCTGGATAACACAAACAAATATTTTTTAAAAATTGTTTACACACATGTCTTAACGTGTTGTTTTTCTTGATACACAGGTTACACCACACCTTCTTTTAGGATCAGGAAGGAGGATGTTAAGGCACAACGGATGAAAGCAGAACACGACTGCAGGAGGGTGTTAATATTGGAGCGGATGTAAGGGAGGCCACTCATTTAATGTCAGCTGAAGGAGAAGCGTGCACATGGGTGACTGAATTCCACTATTACCCCATCTTGTCATGCTTGATTTCAAATAACAGCAGGTGCGTGGATATCACCAGGATATATCTGCTTCTTCACAGGCTGTCACAGACTGGGAGGGAAAACAGAGAAGAGAGTCAGAGCTGGATGACAGCCTCTCCACAGTCAAGCTATTTACATGACAGCCAGGCAATTGCACAGGAGCAGAAACTTTCAAAGCATCATTACAGAAATGCTTCAGTATCAATGGCCTACTTTTTTCAAATTTTAGGATTTCAACAATAGCCTCTCTTATATGAGTGAGTTCACGAGAATGACCTTTCGGTTGTATATAAATATATTTGACATTTGTATTTTGGATATTTTGTGTGGAATTAATATTTGTTTTTTTTTACATCCTCAACAGAAACTTTAATACATTTGCGATCGGAATTAAAATAAGTTGAACATTGAATATCATAATATCACTGTACTATACATTTCTAATCAAACATTTAAAAAAAAACCTTGCTACTCAGTTTAACATTTCTGCTAGCATATTATTTATTGCAATAATATTATGTTATTGTTACTGTCTTTTTGTTTCTTTATTTGTTTCATTTCCTTAAATATATGAAAGACGCTACATACAGTAAATAAAGTTTATAAACGCATTGCTGTTACAGTTTAATCAATATTATCACCACAAACCAAACCAAATAACACAAAATAGCATTTAAATGAGTAAACTTAAATCTCTGTGGAACTTATTAACTGGTCACTCTCACATCTCACATCTTACCGCAGCTTATTAAAGGGAGATGTGCTTGGAAAGTAAATCTGTTAAGTGTATGGATAAAATAATGACATAGTGTAGTGTTAACAGTAAAAAATAAATATAAGGCATGACTTCAGAGCAATAAAGATTTTTCACATTTACTGATTAGATTAAATTTAATTGATTTAAATAAAATCAAGTCATATATTCCTCTTCCTTTATTAGATTTTGTGGGAATTTGTTTAAAAAGAAAAATTATCCTAGATAAATCCATACTCCACGGTGTCAGTTCTAAAGTTTATTTATTTATTTATTTTTTTTATCCTCCCACGATGAACAAGAATCAAAAGTGTTGTTCTCTGTATGGGAACATTTTCTTACTGACTTTTTTTAAACACACTTCCAAATAAATCTGAATTCTTTAACTCCTGGTAAGAAACTGATGATCAATTTACTAATTAGGAGGAACTTGTCCATACTTAAAATACTTCGTCTGTTCTCACCTGTAAACAGTTCCAGCAGTGTTAGTTTATATGCTTTATTTATTGCACCAATAAAATTTTATTTCATGGTTTCTTTAACTGACAATATTTACTGCATTCATTTACATATAAAAAAAACTATGAATTTTTTTAGCATAAGTAAATCATCAGTAATGATACAAAATAAGCATTTAAGCTTAACATTTCTTATGATCATGAATAACTCCTGCAACAAACATATTAATTAAAGCAATAGTGTAAATTTCCATGGTGTCAATGTGGGCTTGTTTTTAATTAGATGAAATAAATATTTGTAAATGCAGGTCTTCATTATGTGGCATATTTCATTATTTTAAAAAAAATCATAAAGTGATTGGTGTTAATTACCCACTTACTTATCTTAAACAGTAAAACACAACATGGCAAATAATCAGCTGGGTGGTGTGATGCGGCAGAAAGTGAGAGCTGTTGTTACGACTACAAAGTGGATTTTTTTTCCTCTAGCGAGGTTTCATTCCTTATGCACCACATTAATTTGTCAATAATCTTTATATTTATTATAAAAAATAAAAAACACATTTTCCCCCTTTTTTGTTTTTTATTATTTACAGCTATATTTAATTCTTGGAAGAAGTTATAAAAGCTATTAAAAATGAGAGGCTGAAGAGGGAAAGACTGTCTAATAACTTAAGGACACAAATGCAACAGAGACTATTTTTTTTGGCAGAAAGCATAAAGTTATAGCTTTACATTTGCATTGATGCTGGAGACGCCTTGTTAAATGAACATTTCAGTGCAATAAACTTGTTAAATAAGAATACATTTTCAATCTGTCGACTATCATACAAGTGCTTATGAGTATAGCTGAGCTAATCTATATAAATATAAGAGAGGTTTTGGCTATACATTAATCAGAACTCGCTCTTTTAATGATATCTTTACATTTTATACATTGAAGGACCAAAAACCAGTCTCAGAAAAAATCTGTATGTCTGTCTGTTTGTATGTCTGTCCAGCCGATTTTGTTACAGCATCACACAAAACTGGCTCGACAGAACTAAATGCAACTTTGCCAGTCCTTCAGTAAAGATCATAAATTAAATTTACATGTTAAGTAGAACCTTCCATAAGGTTATGGGCAGAGCCCCTCAAAGTGGGCGTGGCTATATGTGTCGCTTAACAGAGGCAATCAATTCAATAAGTTACTGTAAATACACAGAGTATGCAGAAGACACAGAAATTACTGCAGTGTTCCTACAAATGCTCCAAATCCTCATGAAACACAAACAAATCCACAACACAGCATGGCTTACTTTAATAAAAGTTGTGTAAAAACTTTTAAAAACTGAATCTTCAAAGCAGTAATGTGAAGCGCTACTTTGAGATGAAACACGGGTTAAGCATACGTGCAGCAGTCTGAAATAAGGGCATGTAAAATATTAAAAATGACAGCACATTATGCGCTAAAATCAAAAGGTTAAGAAAAGTGACCTTATGACAAGTTATGTGCTAGATGTAATAATCTACTTTAAACAGGCTGTGTATAGAGCTGACAACAAAAGAGGCACAAATTAGTGTAAACAAGGCATAAGATACCTAAACTTACAAAAACTTTTTTTATAAATTTTTGTGTATTAATAAGTTGGACAGAGTTCTTCCGTACAGAAAGACGGGCGGTATAATGTTGGCTTCAACCTAAAATTATATTATCACTGATTACATTAAAGCTGATTAGCTTATTTTTAGCTATAACTGTTTTTAAAAATTCTACACATAAACAAGAAGTACTAACGCTAGTATCACTAGAAAGTGCCTTTGGTGTCCTCTTCAGAATCAGGACCAAATTAAAATACTTAAAATAAGTATTTATATATATATATATATATATATATATATATATATATATTTTTTTTTTTTTTTTTTTTTTTTTTTTTTTTTGGGGGGGAAATATTTTTATGAGAGAATGGAATGAAAACTCTATATATATTGAATGAAAAGTATGAATATATTGAATGAAACTCTATATATATTGAATGAAAGTCTGAATATATTAAATAAATTCTGAATATATTGAATGAATTCCGAATATATTGAATGAAATGTCTGAATATATTGAATGAAATGTCTGAATATATTGAATTGATTCTGAATATATTGAATGAAAGTCTGAATATATTGAATGAAACTCTATATATATTGAATGGATTCTGAATATATTGAATGAATTCTGAATATATTGAATGGATTCCGAATATATTGAATGAAAGTCTGAATATATTGAATGGATTCTGAATATATTGAATGAAACTCTGAATATATTGAATGAAACTCTATATATATTGAATGGATTCTGAATATATTGATTGAAACATGACGTCATCGAAACACAGCGCCATCTTTAGAAAGAATGAGCGAGTCCGCGAGAAACTTGGTTGCTACGATTCTAAGAAATGAAGAGATGGTCAACACGTTAGTGTGTGTACGGCCCAAAGTCCATTTTCTCCTCTTTTCCCCGTCCGAGTACTTACACTAGTGTTGTATAAAGTGATGTTTGGTAGTGAGAATGGAAGACGGTTACACTCACTGATTCGTATTCAAACCAAAAACAAAGGCAATCAAGCCGAAACAGTTAAGAGTCCAGTTGATGAGCAAACAACAAAATTAGGCATAAGGCGAACTCGTATCCAAGAACATTCACAAAGGGGGGAAATTCATTAGAGCAAGCCACAAATAAACTGACCGTAACAGCCTACTTCACGACGGAACTCTGGGCATAAATACAATGCAAATTACCTGGGAAATCCAATCGCAGCTGTGACACATTAGGGAGGAAAAAAATAATAACAACCCGTGGCAGGTTTAAACGTATTCGAATGTGGAAATCGTCTCAGGTTACTTTGCTGTAACCCTGTTCCCTAAAAAGGGGGTAACGAGATGCTACGTGAAAACGCTATGGGAACATCTTGTCATGTTGCCGGTTGTGAAGCATGTGTGTATCAAACACGCCAAATTTTGGCTTATATAACCTCGGTCGGGTGACGTCATCTAATAAGACTGCAGGTTATAAATAGGAGTGAGCCGGAAACATTCCTCAGATTGATTTGTCTGAACGGACGTCCGGTCACGTAGGCAGTGCAACATTGGGATGCAGCATCTCGTTCCCGCCTTTTCAGGGAACAGGGTTACAGCAAAGTAACCCGAGACGTTCCCTTTCAAAGGCTACACTCAATGCTGCATGAAAATGCTATGGGAATAAGAGTACCAACGCCGCCGCACTGCAAGTGTCTGGACCCCAAGGTTGTGTAGCATGTGCGCACAAGGCCGAGAAGGTCTCGGAACTATGCCTGGGCAGCTAACTCGGGGACCCATGAGCCCGGAGTAGCATGAACATCCAGACTATAAATGTAACAAATGTGTGCGGAGAGGACCAACCCTCCACGTCACACACTTGCTGCAAGGGAATACCTCTTGCTAGTGCAATTCCTGATTCCTAGAGGCGAAGTGAGCCCGCGCGTCTCGTAGGAGAGGGCAATAGCATCTCTCACCCAGTGTGGTGGCAGCCGCCCCCCCGCGGCCCAAAAACATGTAAAGGCTGCTTTGACTTACGCCACTGGCTGATGCGGTGGACGTAAATATGAAGAGCACGTACTGGACACAGTAAGTGAAGTCTCTCCTGCTCTGAAGCTGTAAAGGCGGAGGACAGAAGGCTTTGAAAACAATAGGGTGGATGTTGAGAATCGAACTTTCGGAAGATAGTTCAGTGAGGATGCAGTTACGTACGTCCTGAGAGTACTAGGGCGCAAGCCCATGGACAACTTTTCCTGCAGAAACTCCAGCACTGAAACAAATTCGGCAGTGGACTGGGGCTACCTGCTTTGCACACACTTGCCACAGGGGAATACCTCTTGCTTATGCAATAGATGAGGCGATCCCCCTAGTTGAATGAGCCCTGATTCCTAGAGGCGAAGTGAGCCCACGCACCTCACAGGAGAGGGCAATAGCATCTCTCAACCAATGTAGTGGCGGCCGCCCCCCGGTTGCGGCCCCAAAACGTGTAAAAGCTGCTCTGACTTACGCCACTTGCTGATGCGGTAGACGTAAATCTGAAGATCACGTACTGGACACAGTAAGTGAAGTCTCTCCTGCTTCGAAGCTGTAAAAGGCAGAGGACAGAAGGCTTCAAAACAATAGGGTGCATGTTGAGAATGGAACTTTCGGAAGATAGTTCATTGAGGATGCAAAATGGCCCTGACTAGCCATGGGGCAAAGTCTAGGCAGGATGGAGAGACTGACAGATCTCCAATCCTCTTAGCGAGGTATTGGCCATTAGAAAAACATTTTAAGGGTCAGAAACCTGAGGCGCTGACTCTAGGGGTTCAAAAGGGGTCTTAATTGGACCTTTGAGCACGATAGATAAAACCCACAAAAGGGACCGTGGCTCTAGTGGGTGGTCTCAACCGTTTAGCTCCATGAATGGAACAGGTAACTAAAAGGTTGTTTTCACACAGTAACCCCATCGATCAGGACATGGCAGGCTGAATTAGCAGTTATGTACGTCTTGAGAGTACTAGGGCACAAGCCAGAGGACAACTTTCCCTGCAGAAGCTCTAGCACTGAAACAATTCGGCAGTAGACTGGGTCTATCTGCTTCGTCATGCACCAACTTTCAAATACATTTCTTTTGAGGGCATAAACTCTTCAAGGGGAGGGAGCTCTAGCACTTAGAATAGTCTTAATTACGCTGGCTGGAAGATCAGCTTGACTTAATTGGTCCCATTCAGGGACCAAACGTGAAGGTTCCAAAGCTTGGGCCGGGAAAGAAATATCGTCCCCTGCGCCTGAGCACCAAGACTTCTGGGAGCAGAGCTATCAGGAAAAATGCATAAAGGCGTAACCTGGGCCACGTACGGGCCAAGGTGTCCAGACCCAGGGGGGCTGGAAGAGTCAGAGAGTAGCAAAGGGGACATTTGCTGATCTTACGAGGCAAAGAGACTCTGCTACATGAAATCTCTCCAGATTGGCTACTTCGGGGTGGGGTTTCCATTCCCCGTGTGTCAGAGATTGACTGGACAGTACAACTGTTCCCACATTCATATGCCCTGGGATGTAAATCACCCTGAGGGTGAGGAACCTGGTGCGCTAGCTAACTAGTGGCGCAAGCACAGTCCGCCCTGGCGATTAATATATGAGACTGTCATAGTGTTGTCCACCCGCTCTAGGACATGGTAGCCTCTCAACTGCTGAAGAAAGTGCTTTGGGGCCAGAAATAGAGCCCTTGTTTCGAGGCAATTGATGTGCCACGCGAGAAGAAGGCCTCTTTAGCTCCCTTGGGCTGGACGGTCATCTAAGACCGCACCCCAGCCCGTGAGAGAAGCATCTGTCATTAGCATCTGCGACGACAGGACGAACTTAGAGTGGGACCCAGAGTCAGAAACACATAGGAAGGGTACGAAGCACCTGGCGCGTAACCCTTATTGGGGATTGGCCCTAGAGTGAAATCCCTTGTCTTAGCTACAACTGAAATGCTCTCATGTGCAGAAGGTCCAAAGGTGTCAACGTGGATACAGCTGCCATGAGAGCTAAGATCTCTGAAAGTGACTGTCACTTTCTGGTCTAGCTTGATTTCCTTAGGGGTATTGAGGATGGATTAGATCCTAAAAACAAATATGAGCTAGGAAGA
Organism: Clarias gariepinus; assembly: GCF_024256425.1. Classification (NCBI taxonomy): domain Eukaryota; kingdom Metazoa; phylum Chordata; class Actinopteri; order Siluriformes; family Clariidae; genus Clarias; species Clarias gariepinus. The sequence goes on along the minus strand of NC_071118.1, from coordinate 9,797,526 downwards.
CATGCTGATGTCGAAGCGCTAGCTACTGAGACTGGGCCAGCCAGTCGTGAGAGAGCTAGACCAAATGGAAGGACCCGATACTGGTAAGCTTCACCCCCGTGGCAATATTTCTATATGAAAGTAAGCGTCCTTCAATCGATTGTCACAAATCAATCGCTTGGTAGGATTTGAGAGCAATCACTTTGACAGTCAACATTTTGAAGCTGTATTTATTTATTTTAGATAGCGGTACACCCCGCGAAATCTAAAAATTGGACGCAGCCCTCTGTTCCTCTTGGAACCAAGAAATAGCAACTGTAGTAGCATGACTTACTGTCTGGTAGAGGAACATGTTCCATGGCCCCATTCCCCAGCAACTTCTGTCAGCAGATGAAATGTGGAAATTGAATCCTGTAGCCTTTATCTACAGTCCTTAACATCCGGCGAGATATGCCTGGCAGTAGCTAACACGCTGCCAGCTTCTCCGAAAGGGGTACGAGTTTTAGTACTTGTCTGCGCGGGGGGTGGGATGACGGGGGCATTGTTAGTGACTCTGCATCCTGGAATATAGCAGGATATGACCGAAAGCCTAACTCGTCATTGGAGACTGGTGTTGTCCGAACCACCAAAGGCGGCGGAAACTAAACACCGATCCCCTGGGGGTGCCGGGAGGGCATGCTCTTATGGAAAAGAACGTTACATGCCCCTCCCCGGGTCACCCCCACGGTCCTGGGTGCGTAAGCCTTCAGGACTTCTTCTTTGAAAAGAAGGCGGTGCGGCGATCTGATCTTTTAGCGGCGACACATATAGCCACGCCCACTTTAAGGTCAAAAGCACTATATTTGTCTAAAAAAGCGCTGGCTGCTGTGTGTGTGTGTGTGTGTACATATATATACACACACACACACACATATCTCATTAGATACTTTAATAGTATAAGTCATTTTGATTTTACTTTTAACAACCACTGATTTACATTATATTCTGTTTGGATTTTGTTGTCAAGCTTAACATGTCCACCATGTCTTAGTAAAATATTAATATAGATAACTTTTCAGAAATTCTAAATATATGTGATTAACAGTGCACAGAGTACCCAGTCACCTTCATCAGTGAATTGCTTTACTGTACTAACTGAAGGTTCACCATGTGCTCATTTAAATTCTTATTTTAGCAAAAAATGTCTTCATCGTTTTTGTCTCATTTTTGGATTGATTTTATTATTATAAACAGACCTTTCCTAACAACTTAAATATATTGTTGTATCCCTATGCATTGAAAATGTATTTACTTTGAATTTATTGATAACAGGATGAACATATTTTGCGAATTGCTCATACATTGTCTGCATGCAATTTATTTTCAAAAAGTGCTGGAATTTCATCCACATGCATCCTATTAGGCCAAAGTCTGCTTAATAAATCTAATATAAAGTTAAATTGAAAATCTCTTTCTTCTCAAAAGCACTTAGTGGTACTAACTATAGTGATAGTATTACTAACTATAAGATTATTTGCCTACTGTGTGAGGTTCTGTTACATAAAAATATTCAACTCCTTCTAAACAATGAAGTATTATTGAGTCTTTCTATAGTATTGAGGCTTAGGTTCATAGTTTGTAAGTGTTAACAAATGCAAAGTGTAGGCCAAAGAATCTTAAAGCAAAGCATTGCCATTTTATTTATTCATTCCCATATCTCCAAACCTAATTTCCTTCTGTATGACCCAACTTCTCTTATGTTAGGTAACCACATTATTTCATTCAGGCACATGATTGTATGAACACTTTTGAATCATTACCACATCACCACATTTGATGCATGAGATGATGTTGTCCAAAGCGACTTCTGTAGAAATAAAACTTGCAGCTACAGATGGTAAGGGTTCACTGTTCATTATGAAAATGCACAAAACCCCAATATGAAAACACAATTATCCTTAGTGTAAATGTTCCCACATTCAATTATTGAGAAGGAAATGCAAGGGTGGCTTTATTCACAATTACTGCTGATACATAGCCATCTTGAACAGGTCAAATTTCATATTATGGCATGCTTAGGGAAGGACTTACACAAATATGCCACATTTCTATTAACAATAATCCAACTGCTCATACACTGCCATAAATGTGGTCTATTAAATCAGGTATCAGGATATTGCTCCAGGTCTACTTAGTTTATCTGCTTTTTATTGACAGCACCAAGGTAAATTCAAAAAATCCTCAACTGACTCTGAGCATCGAGCACATTTTGATTCCCTCCAATAGGTGCCATATTGAGGAGTATTTATCGCACTCAAACACCTGTACTGAAGTAAGAAAGCCTCCCCATTCTTTTTCTTAGAAGTGACAGCGTTAGCAGAAGTATTTTTTGGGTGGCCATGCCACTCTCGTCTAGCCTCCGCTGCGTCAGTGCCAATAGTATGCCCTAAAGTAGTGTCTCTTTAATGTGCAGTAATCTCAGAATGTGCAGCACTTTTGCTCTCAGCTGTGGGAGAGGCCGAGAGCTCTTCTTCAGCAAAGGCATAGCCCAACCAATGGGACAGAACCAATTCAGACCTTCCGCTCAGAGTGCATGTCTGTAGAAAGCTTATTCTGAGAGGCAGCTCACTCAATCATGCTCTCCATGCTAGTTCTTCTGGAGTTTTATTCATCAGAAGAATGAAGAGATGAACCTTTTTTTAAGCACCCGATCTTTACAGGGTGTCTCTTTTAGTCTATCCAAGTGTTCAATAGAAACGCCATGTGCTCTCGCATGTTCATGTGAAGTGTATAGTTGAAAAATAATGAGCTGTGTATTTCCTTCATCTTGCATCATCTAAAATACAATTTCCATTTGAAGGCATTGTTTATTCACAGAAGGGACATTTGAAGGGTCTTTGCAGAGTTGCTCTCTGGTGTAAAAAAGAATAGCATGAGTAATACATGAGGAGTATCGCATCTCGGTGTATACATTCATTAATGTTGAAGGGTCTAGTCACTTTCTTCTGGAGGACAATAAATGAAGGAAGAACAGTGTAAAAGTATTTGAGTATTAGTATTCTAGTATTAGAGCAGTTATACCTTCATGATGACTATGGTTAAACCTAAATTTAACCCAAGGCTTCATTCCCTGGGTTTAACCAACGGACTGAACTTTTGGCCTTAGTAATATAGGGTTCCATCAGGTTTAAGATTGGCAAAAGAAATAACAGTACAGCTATGGGAGGTAGGTGAAAATGGCAGTGCGTACTGTTTATAACCAATCCAAGTCTTCATCAATTTTCACCCGCTATCTATATTTACCTCAATCACACACTTACCACCAAGAGTGAAAATTGCCAGGTCCGGTTCGATATGCCTACTGCCTAAAGATTCAATCCAGGTACAAAGTGCCAAAAAGAGGGGAGAGCAGCTGCCCAACAAAAACAGTCAAAGTAGCACTTTCAGCATGAAAACACATCTGGTATTATGTCATCTTAAACAGCACTTTGTCCGTGATGTTTTTTTATTTTTTATCTTTACTTCTGAGTTACTTAGTGCCTGTGAAAGGGTGATCAATTTTCACATACCTTTTAAAGGTTGCACCTTAACCATTAAAGCAAATCTTTAGCTATACACTATGTGATTATGTCAAGTGTTTCTAATTTATTTCTATTCCATACTGGTATTAAATTAATAATAATAAAAGCTTTTTTCAAGGATGCATGAACCAGAGAAGAAGGGAATAATATGAAGCAATGAAGGGTGTAGCAGTAGTAGCAGAAGAACTTAAAACTGCTTTCACCAAGCAAGAACCCCAAAATGGAATGTCAAACATCATTCATGTGCTTCCTATGAGACATCTGTAGCCACCCAATAATGCTTGTTAATGATAATAACACTTATTATTATTATTATTATTATTATTATTATTATTATTATTATTATTGTTATTATTAATAACAATAATAATAATAATAATAATAATGAAAATTACAGAAAAATCTGAGATAAAACTTTGAGTCTTAATGCTGAATCATTACATAAACCAAATAAACCATGCAGTGTTTTTTAAGGAAATGGGACTAAAGATTAGGAGCGCAGGATATGGTCACCTCTGATTCTCTGTGATTGATTTAAAATCGCTGATAAAACAAATCTGACAGAAAATGAAGATAATTTGAATTTGGCTCCAAAAAGTTTTAAGGTTGTTTCTACTGTAGGTCAGCAGGATATAAAGCATTTGTGTTGTTGTAATGTCTTATGGAATAACATTATGTATAGCTTATGTAGCTTATAGTATCTTATGAACAGCTTCTTTGCATTTATGGAAATTTTTACATCACTAGTTTAGAATAAAAAGATTTTTTTTTTATTTTAAATATTCATTAAAATAAATTAGCAAAGTCAAAAAACAATTAGGACTCTTGTAGAAACAATAAGATAAAAATATTAGAAAAAATCAGTTTAAGTCCAGGCTTTTATCTTTTTATACATTTACCAATGAGTCAACTATCTTAGATTAGATTAGATTAGATTAGATTAGATTAGATTAGATTAGATTATTGTCATTGTGCAAAATACATGTAGAGTAGCCAATGAAATGCATTTAGCATCCAACCAGAAGTGCATAAGTGGCTTATTTAAAATAAATAACAAAAGTGGTATATGAGAGTATGGATCCATATGTACAGGAACATATAGTAATATACAGTTTAACTGTACAGACATTGTGCCGTGTAAAAAACATGCACAAATAACATGATATACATGGTTACATATATGTATATCTGTATGATACAATATATACTGAATATAATAAATATGTAACAGAAAAAATAACACATCTTAAACAGTGACATGTTTTATTCCTTACTGTTCTTTTATTTTGTTTTTGCTAGTTTTGCCAAGAAACATGTCCCTGGTAGTGTCAAGAAATATCAAGCACAGAATGAGATCACAGATTAAGATGGCATTACAAAAGTTCATATTTCTGGTTTAAATTACATAAGTAGTAAGCTGTGTCCTGTTGTCAATGTACTCTCTTGTGTGTACAGTAAATGAAAGAATTGAGAAGAAGCTACAAGTAATGTAACTGTCAAGCTTATGGAGGGACATCTGCAGTACCACTCGCCAGAGACAGCATGTATGAGTTAATGTTATATGATATCATTTATAAAGACTCAATAAGACTAATGTGATTTCCCAGATAGCATGGCTAATAAACCTCAGCTGAAATATATCCAGGATTCAAACTATAACCCCAAATAAAGACAAATAATAACCAAAGTTTAAGGTCTCTTTTTGCACTTTTTCTGTCTTAACAGCCGGAAGTACAATTTGCACACATCCATGTTATTTTGTGTGTAAGGATGTAAATAGCTGTATCTTCAGGCTAACGGTAATTTTCACCCCTGTGCAAATGGACACTCAGAAATAATTCAGCGCAGTTTAATCTATCGCACGGCCTTGCATTTATACAGCAAAATGATTTTTTTTTTTTTAACTACACATCCTAACATATGTAGCTCCGTCAGTTCGTTTCTAACTGCACAAGGCATTTACAGTATTTGAGCTAGGTGAGGTGCTGAGCTGTAATGGCCATCACACTCTCAGCTCACGGTAATTATCAGGTCTGCTGGAGGGTTGCGCTCTCATGCTGCTCACTTCTTCATTTTCATGTTGTTATGTAGAGGTGTTGTTGTGGGAATGGAATGAGAGGTGGCATCGTGTCCCAGAGCAAACCATGCATCTTCTGAGCTGCTGAATCATTCCTCGTCGCAGCCACACAAGCTCTCAGATGTGCAAGAACAAATTAGAATCACCTTCCCTGCCTTGTCAAGAGATGTCTTGTGGAGAGGGGGGACTCGCACAGGTTGCCAGGTTTGAAGAGGCAAGGGTGGACAAATGAGTAAGAGGCATCCTCTGATGTGTGTGTTTTAATCCAGCTCTCGACATTGCTGAGAAAGGTAATCAGGGTGCGCGGCATGCTGATTAGCTAGTTAGATCATGCTGGGAGTAAGAAGAGAGAAAATATATGTATTAAGAGGGTGTCCTAGAGAACCGGACACAATGTCCTAGCTAAAGGCCCATGGCAATTATGCACACAAGGAAAATTAGCCTCTTTCAAAAAGCAGTGTTCGCTAATAACACATTCTGAGCACAACGCCATTAGATACTTGGTTAAGTCATCTCTGGGTTTTCATTAGACTTTTTTAGTTGATGAAGGGAAAAAATAATTATGTAGCCTACCTCGAACATTTTCACAGAGAATTCGTGCAATTGTGTCTTATTTGAGTCTTTCGCATCTAAAGAACTCGCCATTTAACTAAAATATGCACTCCTAATGAAAAAGTCTGAGTTCCATCCAGACAGTTAATAGCAGAAAATCTGCTAGACTTGATGTGTGACTGCTTCGACTGCAGCATTTATTCCCTGATATGTATGCAAGCATGTCTACCTATATTTTTCACTTGTATGTGAAATGAGAAATGTCTGTCAAGCTCAGTGCACTATTACGCCAATGGAGATACAATAGAGCTTGCATTATTAAACTCTAACTAATGATACCGACCGATACCAAGATACCAATTTCACTTATGGCTCATTCTGACCCTCTTTAGTTAAATTATTTTTCATATTAAGATTACAAATGTTAATCAAACTATTATAGACGTTTTTTTTATACCAAGTATATTGAGGGTTTGTGGGTTTGTTCGGATCTTTTTTTCTTTTTTTGCAGTTTTTATCCTGACATGCTGCAATGGCTCAGCAAAAGTAAAAAAAAAAAAAAAGGAAACTTTCTCTTTCTAGTTTGTCAGCAACACTGAGTTACTTCTGACTCCTTGGAACCATTGCTATTGAGAATCAAACAATAATAAATAACAAGCAGAAATCAAAAGTCCATGATATAACCATTTAGAGTCAATTGACTTTTTTATGTTAATGTAATATCCATCCATCCATCTATTCAACTTCATCCATCTATTAAACTATCTGGGAACCTCCGTACTCTAACTTGGGGCTCATGGAGGCCAATGGTGGTCAATGTATTTATTCACATTTTTACGACCGTGGTGGGACCTCTGGTCAACATTCACACACTCATTTACACACTATGGGCAATTTACTGTAGGAACACCAATTAACCTAATCAGCACTTACTCACTCATTCATCATCTATACCACTTTATCCTGTATCCCCTGCGGGAAGCTATCCCAGGAGACTTGTTCACTAGCCACTAGTGACATTAGTTAAGCTAAAAGTGATAACTATTAGTAATCTAATGTTAGTTAACCTAATGTTTGCTGAAAATCCAAGTATGGACCAATTCTGTAACCACTTGCTCACTCATTCACTCACTCATCATCTATACCAGTTAATTCTGCATACACGGTCACGGGGGGGCGGGGGGACCTGGAGCAATCCCAGTAGACTTGGGACACGAGGTGGGGTACACCCTGGACAGGGTGCCAATCCATCGTAATGCACACACTCATACACACTGCTTGTTTGTGTGCATGCTTTTGAGAAGATTTTCAAAAGGTTTTCCTTTCCAGAAAATAAGTCAATTTTATAAGATTTTAAAGGAATGTGGAGTATTACAAAACACAGTCTCCAAGTTTGACAGTTACAAACACACAGAAGTGGCAGGATTTTAAACGTATAAATAATAAAGACTTTGTGAGGAATATGTCTATCATTTCTGATATTTATTCATAGTTAGGGAGATGGAGGTTTTCTGAAGAGACCAGGAAATTGGATTTGCTTAGGTTTTTTTTTGGTTCTCACTTTCATTAAATATGAATCAAGGAAGCATGTAATGAGGCTGAGACCGAAATGGATGGTGTTAAAGTTGATTGATGACTGACCATCCACTGTTCCGGATGATCAGATCACATTTGCTTGATAAAATCTCAAATCAAGCTGTCTGCCTTCTGAGGAGACCCGACTCTCAAACGGTGACTGATATTGAGTTCCTTCATGGACCTCCTTTTATGGAGAATTTTAGTAAATGTCTTGGCTGTGGAATGGACTGACTTTACTCACTTTGGCTTAAAGTATGGAAAGATAAACAAAGTTACTAGTTTGTGGTTAGTACATTCTTCACAGTGATAATAAGCAATGAGCAGTGAACATATTGAAATATCGGAATCCAGAAACAATCATTCCAAACTTAATTTTAGAAGCAGCTGAGGCCAGAATTGAACATGCTGGTTTAAATCCCTGGTTATTATACCGGGTCAAATCCTGGGGCCTTATCAGCCTTGAAAAACCTCCCAGCTAATGCTGTAGACCTTGTGTCTCTATTCAAAGAAGGCTGGTGATTGAGTTATAATGTTGATGGACATGAGCTTTTGTGTCGTGTTTTCTCAATTCCAGAAATTCAGCTGAGCCTTTAAGTCATGCACATGAGTGCATCATAAAAATTGGTTCATTTGTAAATAGTGTAACATGACACACCGATTTATTATTTATCACATTCATAGCACGCTATATTTGTAGCCTGTGGATGGTTGATAACTAAAGTGCAGTTTACACATTCTTAGCTGTTTATCAGCATGTAACTGCAATACCATGATAGAAAAATACCAATGTCTTAATCCGTTTTTTGCTTCAACGATGAAATGAGGCTATTTGACTGTTTTCATGTGGGCTCTGTAGCTGTGGCTTGCTAGCTAGAGATGGCCCTGAGTGAAAGGCTGGGGTTTGGGTAGCACCAAGATCTGCAGAGGGGAACATCAGGCACAATCGAGGCATGCAGCATGGATTAGCTTAAGTAAGCCAGGCAGTCAGAGATCAAATGAGACATATGAAGGACTGAAGCTAGCAAGCTCTGATTTCTGCCTCTGAGCATGTGTGATGATCTGGCAAATCAAAGCAAACTTTCTGATGTGCTGGCTTAGATAGCAACCAGACCGCATCCTCATTTGGAAGTCTGAAAGCTTCACAAAAGCCCACGGAGGCCGTCATGCAAAAAGGAGAACTACGCAGAAAGTCTTTGGTTGTCATACAACTTGTTCTCTCCTACTTTGGGTTTGCCAAATACAGGAAGCCAGTCTGCAACACAAAGGCTGGCCTGGAGACAAAGAGAAACCTGATCCAACAATGAACATCATTATGTTCTTATTCAGATTGCAATCAGAGCTTAATGATTGCTTCTGGACTAATCCCTCTTAACAGCTCCTAACAATTTTATTTAAATCTCTTTTTTTTTCTTCTCATTGCCAAATAATCCCAGGCTAATGGCACACAGATCATAAAATTATTTGGACTGGACATAATACCAGATTACACAGTGTTTTATACTGAAATGTAGTCCTGAACATGAAATTTGACAAATACAGGCCTACAGTTCACTACTTGAACTCAGTAATGGACATGCCAATGTGTGGGAGGCAAGCAGTCCTGCAGTCTGACCGACTGCAGATTAGCATCGACTCTTTGTATGTTTTGACAAGCACACTTTTCCCAAGATAATCAAACTCTAGTTGATAAAATCCCTCCTCCCCAAAAATGCAGTTTCACTCAAAAATCCAACACATTCCATTAGAATTGCCGTTTAATGTCTTTAAACCCTGGATATGTCTGGATTGGTAAGAAATGAGAACATTATGGTGTGTCTACAAATTTTTGAACCATGTCACTGATCTGAAGGTATACATTAATCATACATTCCTGATATTTTAATATTCCATTGTGAGTCGATGCATGAAATGTATGACAAGTAGATGCACACCTGGAACCAGGTCTTTTTGTTCCGCTAAATCAGATAAGAAGTGAGATAAAATGCCAGGTTCACGTTGTCATGAAATGTTAGCGGTTGTACAAAACGACCCCAGAACCATGCACTGTCAATGTTTGATATATCGCCCCAAATTTCCTGTTGATATAAAAAGGGGTTCATAAAGCAGGAAAAAGTGGCATATCCATATGACATTTCCAGGTAGTTAATTCGACTTGGCAGCTCCTTTTGTAATCCACTCTCTCTAGACTGGGGCTGCAAAATCAAATGGATCATTATATCATCACCGGTGCGAATGTGTTGTATGGAAGAAGAAGATGGTAAATCAGGCTTTCAGTACAGCTGTTTTATACTGTTGGTGAGTTCGAAGAAACGGCATCTTTTGGAGACGATGATTAGTAACACGCGTAGACATTCATAAAAATACCAACCGTAAGAACAAGGACGAATTTATGCAAACTCTACTGGGGTCTTGGCAAAGAGTTCAAATAAAAGTTATACAAGGAAATTCTTTAGCACTCATTTTGGCATTTGAATTAAAGCAACATAATGTAACATTTTCATTACGAATATTCCCATTTCATCACTCGGATAGGCACAGATGTCCTTCACTATTATAAATAATATCTGAAAAATCGATGCCGTGCATAGGTTACAGAGTCAGTTAAGGCAGCGCTTGCTGACATTTAGTTGCACTGATAAATACCATGACATTTTACAAGATGGCCTTCGCTTAAAAGAAGACCCCCAATGAAGAAGCGTATCAATTTAGCCATCATCACATACTCAGCATGAAGCAGACTCAAATATGTTTCTGTATCCTGTTATTTACCAGTTCAGCAGTGTGTTCCTACCAATTACAGACAAATCAGCCAACAAGCAATGACTTGAAAGGCAGATTTTACCTCTACCTTCAATGCTTTGATCAAGTAATGCCATTCAGCTTTTATCCAGTTTGAATTCACAAACAAGCCTCTAACCTTGTTCGCCTATAAAAGCTTTGGCAGCATCTTTGTTCTGTCAATTTTTTAAAGGCTTGCTTAAAGGCTTGTGTCTTGTTTAGTTGAAAGGCTATTAGAAAGCTGCAGACTTCGCTGTGATTTAGATCAGCTCGTGGTAGAGTACCTGCCAAGAAAATCAAAGTCAATATTACACCACTTTAATGTTACTAGATATATGCATGTCGAGACCAAGAATTAAATAGGATGCCAGATGGTCACCTACTCATCATTTAGACCTTGTAGTATGTGCTAGATCTTCAGTAAGACGGGAAGTGTGCTTATTAGCTCATTACTTAATGCAGTGTTTTGTTTATTAAAGAATGATATATATTTTATTTTATACAATAATAGTGTAATTGCGTGTTGTGCATGATCTGGGTAATAAGTTAGATAACTCCTTTTATCACTTGAAGTCAGAAGTTTAAATACTGTTTACAGATTCATTATAACACAATTCCACATAGTAGCCTTTAAACAGCTTAGAAAATGAAAGAAAGTTATGGCATACCTTTAGAAGTTTTAGATTGACACTAGAAGCTAATTGACATCATTTTAAATAGACCGTTAAGGTTTATCTCTGATGTAATGTAAGGCCTATAGTACGTTCATGCTCAGTGTCTCTTTGTTTGGCATCATGGGAAAAATCTAAAAAAATCAGCCAAGACCTTAGAAATAAAATTTCTGCACAAGTTTGGTTCATCATTGTGAACAATATCCAAATGCCTGAAGGTACTACGTTTATCTGTACGAACCATACTATGCAAGTATAAACACCATGGGACAACACAGCCATCAAACATGCACGGGAAGGAGACGCGCCCTTTGAAACAAAAACTATAAATCAATCCCAGAACAACAGCAAATTCCAAATTGCCCGTAGTGTGTGAATAAGTGTGTAAGTGTGTCTGTGTGCCCTGCAATGCATGAGGACACTGTCAAGGGTCTACTCTGCCTCGTGCCCTACTGTAAGTCTTCTGGGATAGGCTACAGGCCATTCGTGACCCTACAAAAAACACTAAGAGAAAAAGAAATCGTCACTGCTGGGATTGATGGCTTGGATTGTATTATTAATGATTGTGAGTTACTGGAATGGAAACCATGTAGCTGGGCAACTGTGATTTTCATACTTAGTGAGGTTATAATAAAATTAATTTTATTTATTTAGTGTTGTTAGCAAAACAAATAAAAAACCTTTTTTAAAATGCAGCTGTACATAAACTCAGATGCAAATGACAAGCCGTAGATGACAAAAGGAAAGAAAAGCTCTCTGAGATGACACAGTGATTACGAATCACTGATAGGAGCCTCATCCTTTCCGTAGGCTAAAATACAGTATAATATCTCTAAAATACAGCCATATAAAGAAAAGACAAAAAGCACTACTGCGTTGAATAGATGCACCATGTACATAATGTAAACTGAGATAAGTTACAAAATGCTGGTAGAACCATTTTTCTACCACATCACCTTCTTTGACCCGGGATGATTCAGAACACGCATGATGTGGTGAGCCATAGCAGTTTCTGGCTTAAACTACCGAGGAATTAGTGGTGGAAAATAATCGTGAGTTGGAGCGAATGAGAGATGTAATTCTGAGCCAGAGCACTGCAGCAGTCTTTAGTTACTTGTTTTATTTATTTATTTATGGGCTTCAGTCCCATCTTTAGTGTGTAAAAAGCTCTACAGGGGTTAGATTGGTAGATTGACTTGATCAGTCAATATGCTCCTACTTTTCGGGCCCAAAACACTTTCAGTATGTTTTACTCACTGGAGACACTAAGGTCAATCCGTTCTGGTTAGAGCATTATGTATGTAGAACTATACCCGATACATTTTCGCATAAAAGATAGCATATTTCATATTGCATATTCACATTTGTCCTGTTGCCCATATGGCTCTGAACCAGAACAGATCATTCAGATTATTGTTACAGTATAGTCTTTGAAAAAGGCTTATAGCGTGCATCAGTATAGGCATAAAAAATGCATTAAATATGAATTTAAAGGTTATTAACAGCCCATTCGGTCATTAAATAAAGACAAAAAGGCTTCAGGATATGCGGTTATAGGAAAATAATCAGTGGCCAGATGGTTTCATGCAGACTGGCGTAAAACTACTATAACCACATCATGGATCATTTTTTTTCTGCGAGGAAAAAAAAATACATATAGTAAAATATTAAGGGATAACAAGACTGAACATGGACTAGTTGTAGATTGTGAATTTGTGTCATGATGTGACCTGTTCCATTCAACCAGCTAAAACCAAAGATACAGTATGCTAGATGATTTCAGAATGGTATCATTTACACAAATATTTATGGCATTGACATTGATATGGGACTGAATAAAAAGTACCAGGGCACTGTAATTGACAATACGCTCTGCTTTGAGTCTAATACAGATTTTATTTGCAGTACGACACAGCATTCGTTTTTATTAAGAAAGATGGATTCCTTTAAGGTATACAGTATAACTTTGTATGACTCAGTTTGTGTAATAAAAATAGATTGTCCAAGTTGGTGAAGGTGACCACAAAAGTGAACAGAGCGAAGTTGGCCCAGTCTCAGGATATCTACCTTAAAAGAGTTCCTAAGAAAGCTTTGCAGATTATTACTTGTTTGGATCACGCACTAAATATGTGATTTTGAACTCTGACCCTCTGGCCGTTGCTACAGGATGCCAAAGATTAAAAACCTGATACTTTAGACTTTCTTTTATTCCTGCAGTGGTCAGGAGGCTAAACCTAGAAATATGGGTTTTGTCTTTTAGATAGTTTTATGAATTTATGATGTTTTTCTTTCTTTCTTTCTTTCTTTTTTTTTTTTTTTTTTTTTTTTTTTTTTTTTTAAATGTCATTTATATGTATATTAGTTGTTCACAAGTTTATGTAAAGTTTGCCTGGGGAAAAAAAAACGTCCTTTGCAATAATAAAGGTAAACTTGAATGTCAGCTTCATTCAGAACAGTAGAAATATTTGCATTTATTAGTAAATGACATCCAGCTACTATTTCATTTATACTTACATTTAATGTTGTAGAACATCCTCAAAATAAGTTTGTTCCAGTTATCACTTACATTAATGCAACAATAAACCATCCATGTTTTCCCTATCTCGAAGTGATTTAAAGCAAAAAATAAAATGCCTTTCTATTTCTAAACCTATCATTAAAAAAACATAGGCTACAGTATGTCTGATTATTACAAAGCATACACAATATATTTAAAAAAAACAACATAAATAAGCCATGTCCTGGTTATTTAGGAATGATAATAAGCATATGATTTAAGCTATAGTCATTATTACTTTCAGAGCTATTGTTCAATACATCAATCAGTCCATACATTCCAATAAGTCAAATTCAAACATTCAACAGCCCTTTGATATTATGTTTAATATTTAAGCTTTTGGCAAAGACAATACTAAAATGTCATTTGTTGTAGTCAATAAGTGTGAAACAAAACCCTCTAGGCTATCACATTAAAGCTTTTGTCTTTCAGCAGCCTAAATTATAGAAATCTAGCGTAGTAATGCTACAGTATATAAGGCTGTATGAAAAAGTCAGAAATTGAGGCCTTTCATGCTGAAATGAGTTTTCACGGTGGGCAGTACTGTATCATCTAATACCCGCTGCTGTAGGTGCCATCTGCCAGGCAGTGCCATCCTGTTTCTGTTCTTTTAATATGCTTCATCGTCTACTTGACTTTAGATCATAGAGTCATTTTATAAGTGCATTGCAATAAGCAGAGGGAAATAGAAAGCCTTTGATGATCTGTAGTGTAATTAAGATGTGATTAATTTAGCAATTCTTTCAGAACAGTAAGTGCTTTGGAGCTGCTCGACAAGTTCTGTTTTTGTTCAGAGAGAATATGCTTTTTTCCCCGACAATTTGTGGTTTTATGTAAAAGAGATCAATTAGCAGTCTAAAAAGCCCTGTTCTTTTTGCTCCTCCTAGCATGAGGCTGTCAGATGTTACGTGGGTTGAGAGAGTGAAGAAAAAATAACAAAAGAATTACCAATTAAGATGTTACTTTTTGTACACTTCAACCTTGCAACAAATCTATTTCATTTTTATTTTCAATGTGCTTGGAAACAGTAAGAACATTTTAACTCTGTGAAATACATGTACAGTAAATTACAAAAATGCCTTATAATAAATAAGACAAGAATATTAGGGTGGGAAACACTTTCATGTATTCTCATATTTATTTTCTAAAGCATGCATTTTGGTTAATCTAGTACAGCCATGTGATGCATTTAAAATATATTATCTTTTTTTCTCAAGGAATATTGGACATGTCATGGTTGTCATGGTGCACTTCGCTTCCCTCGTTCCTATTTGTTCTGATGGAATTCGCAATATTTAATGATGGAAATCCTGCACCTGCATCTCCTAATCCCTCATATCCTAACAGAACACAAGACCACATTCTGGATGCAGCAGGTCAGGGGACAGAAAGCCTGACACTTGGCTGGCTATGTCTGTGTATTTCTTGATCAGCTTCCCAAAAAGTAGGGCTCCAGCTTATAACAATTTTATCCCCATATGATTATATTTGATTCCCCTGGACGGTTTCTTTTTACAGTGGCAGTTCTACCAGTTCCAAATCCAGATCAGAGGGATGGATCAAGTTTAAAATCTCTCTGATTACCAAAACATTGCACCTGTGGGTGAAGTGTCTGATAGAACAGCTCCTTGCACTGACTCTTAGAGGAGCACAGAGCTTTCACTGAGCCCTGCACCAAGCTCCGATTTCAGTGCCTATGGAGGTCAACCAGGGGACCCCCTTGCTCCTGGATCCTGATGACATTGTTCTTGCTCTGATGACATTGTGCTTGCTTCAGCCAGGTTCTGAACAGACTTTCAGTACAGGCCAAAGAGGTGACCCCTGCATTCCCAGTCCATGACACCATGTCGAGCACAATTTTACCTCCCAACTCCCATGCTAAGTCTTGGTTTAGTGTACATGCTAGGTTCTAAGCCTGAAAAATGATCTCCCCCATGTTACAGCCTGACCATCAGGACACCTGACTTTATACAATGTAATGATCCACATCCATCAGTGAACATGTTTTGGGAGCCATGTCTTGGAGGGGCAGAGGGTGATTTTGTCATGGCATTCCCCATGATTCAAAATGATCAGATTGTCCCTGATGAGCAAGCCAAGGACGACGGTGGCAAGGAAAAACTGCCTGAGATATCAATAGGAAGAAACCTTGTGAAGAAAGGAACTAGACTCATTTGGGTAATAACCGATAGCAGGAATTAATTTGCGATTTGACTTTTATTATTGCAGGCTCAGGCACAAACCTGTTTGTAGGAATTTCAATTCTGAACTATTGGGTGACTACAAACACAAGCCATCAGAGGACAGCTGCCTGGATCAGCCAAGTCCTAGACCATTTTCATGGTAAAGTGGAACAGGCCGCGGTCACCATACGCATCCAGGGAGATCACACGGGGCCTCCATGCGAAGAGATCTAAAACCAGAAGATCTCCAACCAGGATAAGTCAGACTGGTCCGAGGGGTGCAGAGGAGTGGGTCTGGATCACTGGCAGCTCACCAGCGCTATGTGAAGCTTAACAGAGAAGAGAAGAGAAGAGAAGAGAAGAGAATGGTATGGTCACATAATGTATATTTAGTGCAGAGTGTAAGCAGGGACTCCAGCAGGACTAAGTATGATAGTAAAACTAAAAGTGAGAGCTAGAAGGAAACACAGACATGAGCGCTCCCTGGGAAGTAAAGCAACCAGTCACTTCACCGTCAACAAACATGACTGATCAATAAGAGTGGGGAAGACAGTGGGGAAGTTTCTCAGGGCTAATATGACAATATGACTTCCTACACCAGCATGAGTCAAAGTGTTTTATTTCTCTTATTGCAGAGCTCCAACGTCAAAGCAATCAGTCATGGATATGAAAATAATGCACAGTGTGGGGGATGTGATGCAGCGCAACGCTTAGCATATAACACAATGGTCTGGCATATGTTTTTCCATTTATACCATCAGTTACTGTGTTTAATTTAATAATGTATGATTTACATATGATTACGTATGATTTTAACTATGTATTATAATTTTAGGTGTTGTGGAATGTCTTTGAACTAATTTAGTTCTTATTCTCACTTAAAAACTGTTATAGTTATGATATCATTCCCTCTGTCTAAATCTGTCTTTCTTTCTCAAAACACAACCTGACTTTTACCTCGCCAACCAGAAAGCATAAAGTCTTCTGTCCTGAAAACCTTCCCGAGCTGGAAAACTTTAACTATTACAGTAAGGTGTTTACGTCATTTGTGGAACGCGTGTGACGTTCTTACAGGGGCCGTAAAAAAAAGCCGCATGTGCACCTTGTTTTCTGCTGAGAGTTTTCAAGAGATAACTTCATTTCTTCACCATTTCTGACTTTCTGGATCTTGCAGGTAGGGTTCTATGTTTTTTATTCTGCAATATTTGCATAGATCATCATGTGATCTCTTCCTGCTGCAGATGAACCAAAGCAGCTACAAATGCTATCTCATCTTCTTTTTTCGTCTTGCAGTGGCAGTCTTCTTGTCATTATTGCCATCTCAAAAAGTAATGATTTTCACGAGATTTCTAGCAAGAACAATTCATATACCACGTCAAAATGTGCCAACAGACAGATGATCATTTCAACTACTTGAGAGTTCTGTAAGGTGCCGTACGAGCACCTTAAGACAAAATATTTCGTAAGATCCACTTATGTAGGCTGTAGGAAAGTCCTAAGGTCCTAAAAACTCTACGGCAACTGTACAATAGTAAAGTCTACTTTTTTTTTTCTCAAGAATGCCTTAAATTGTTCTTAAGAATTATACGGCAGGCGTACCAACTTCCTAAGTAGGCTGGAGAACCTATGTTCTCGCTATTCGTACATGCCATTTGTAAGAATATTTGTGACCGAAGTTTAAGCAACAATACATTTGTAAATATCTGTTTATTTTAGTTTTAAGTCTTAATATCAATGTATTTTTTTATAGTTCAAGCCATATTATTGTGCAAAAATATTGCATGCCGTCTTACCAATCAGTTTTAACTATTCAGTCATCCTGTGGTACAAATAAGAAAACCTTTAATCATTTTTACCATATGATCAGCCATAATATTATCAACTATAGCAACACCTGATGCACAGGTAGATCTACTGTATGATGAACATTTCCACCACAAACTTTAAGAAAAAGATCAAGTTGGTGAGGGAATGTTGGTTTATGGTTGCTGTAATGTAAGTGATAACAGGACCTTACCGCTTTTGTGAATATTAAATGTAACTATAAACAGACAAAAATTTTTACTGATAAATGATATCCTTATGATAACCACTAAAAACCACTACTACATCTATGTCTCATTAAAAACTAAATATGAGGATAATTATGTGAGGATATTTAATATATATGTAATTAAGATGTGAATATTACAATCAAATTTAACTATTCAGTCATCCTGTGGTACAAATAAGAAAACCTTTAATCATTTTTACCATATGATCAGCCATAATATTATCAAATACTCATTATCAATGAGTACCAGTAAATTATTGACAAGATCATGGGCACCCAAGAGACCCCTTGCCCGCAAGGTTCAAAGGCCAGCCCACCCGAACCGATCACAAAGAAAAGCCAATGCAGCACAAATCGCCAAATAAATCCAGTGCACCACAGTCCGCCACACACAGGGCCAGGACTGCCAACCTGGCTTCCGAACTCCCCAGATCCCAATCTGATCAAGCACCCATGTAATGTGATAGACAAACAAGTCCGAGCCACAGAGGCCTCATCCCACAACCCAGAGCAGCCAAAGGATCAGCTGCCAATGTCATGGTGCCAGACACCGCATTACCCCTCCAGAGGACTTGTAGAGTGATGCCCCAAAGGGCCAGAGCTACCCAGGTGACACAATCATTTTTTATAAATATTATATACTGCCACATACAGTACCGTGATTGGCTGATTGAATAAGAATATAATTAAGCAAGGGTAAAGGTGTTCCAGTTGTGAATATAGTAAATAGTAAAAATAGTAGAACTGTAAAAATATGCAGTGTGCAGTTAATGTCCAGTTTAGTGCATTTGATGCTTTTTCAGCAATGTTTGGTACTATTGGACATTTTTCTTTTTTATCATCATCATCATCATGATCATCATCAAAAAATATATATATATTTTGCCCATAGATGCATCATTCTTTCAAAGTAATTCACAATGCATAGACGAATTGATTATATTTCTCATGCCTAATGAATATAACTTTTTCTCATAATAGTTGCACATAGCAGAGCTATTTTTTTCCAAAGGCAAAGCTGCAGAAGAAGAATGTTATCTCTGGCTCTTTTCTCTTGGGTCGCTTATCATCGACGCATAATGTAGGCTTCATGTAAGGTGTTAAAAATTTGTCCTCCCAAAGCTTTTATCACAGTGCATTTGAACAACAACAAAAAAAACATCAACTCTACAATCAGAATTGAATTAAATATAAGGTTATTCCATGGCAGAACAAACAGTAATCGCAACAAGATCATGATCTGCAATGGGCAGACTGCTGCACCATGCTGCACTCACACTGCTTTCAACTTGAAAATGTATTAAGACAATCAGGCTTTGGCTGTTTACATCTCAAAGTTGTCCAGATTAGCAAAGACAGGCTATAATTTCCCATGGCTCTCGTAATCTTTTTGTGATCAGTCAGAAGTGTAGTAGACAGCAGTGTGGGAGCAAGAGGACAGCGATGAAAGATACAAGTGAATTTATTTGAGCCTTTCCCTCAACAAATCAAATGTTAGTAAAGAAAAAATCGAATATTGTGAGCCAACCGAACGCTTTACTTCCCTCTGATAAAAATGTTGATTGCTCTGAAGTTTTGCAGGAATAAAAGCAGTATTTGCGTGAAGTAGGCGTGTGATTGAATGTGTGATTGAGCGTCCTTTACCAGCGACACGGTTAGCACTGACGTCTTGCACCTCCAGGGTCTGGGTTCGATTCTTGTCCAGGTGTACCCTGCCTTAAGTAATTAAACTTATTGAGTACTGTTAACTTAAATAATTATAATAAGTTCAAATTAATAGACCTTTATGAGTATTTAGAACTTTTTGGTATTTATGAATTTGTAGAAATTACATTTTTTAAGTTAGCTGAACAACTTTGATATTTTAAGCCACAGTAACAGTAACTGTCTCCTTAAAGTTCCACCAACTTAAAATCTTTCAGCCTAGTGATTTTGTATCTGACATCATCAATGAACATGTAAACTGCCCACGTTAAATTGTTTCGATCAAGATTGGTGGATTGGTCCGTCTTGGCATGATGCTGTATAATCTTTAAAAACCTGGGGACCCTAAAGTTGATGTTTTTGATTTATGTCATCTGATTGTCGACAGTTTGGTGCTCTCTAGAGTTATGAATAGAATGTGTTTAGGAGAAAATGTAAGCTTCTCTTTTCGGTACCTACTGTTTAGGAGGTTAGAACGCAAAATTTCTTGTAATTGCCAAATATCAATCTTTAATTTGAACCGACTACTTTACTAGCAAAAATGGTTTAGTTTTTGAAATTGTCAGGTTTACAACTCCGTTTCTCTGGGTTTGAATATAAATCCTGAATTCTTATTAGTTTTAGTTTTAATATTTATAGATTTTGTACTTTCAGATTTAACTGATGAAGGGCATCTGGTGTAAAACCTGTGCCAAGCTTGTGTGCGGACCGGATGGTCCACTGTGGCGACCCATTGCCGGGAGCAGGCGAAAGACCAAGAACAATTTCTTTGATTTGAAACAATTGAAAAAAATGATAATTAAATAGTATGAGTTAGGCTACTCATTAATGCGAATAAAAATGATTAATATGAATGAGTACAACAAACTCAAAAACTAATAGTTCTGTTTACTTATTCCGGTTTACAGTGTGCCATAAGCCTCCTGGGATAGGAGGAGGATCTCGCCGTGTAGAAGATGAGGAAGTGAGTGTTCTTTACCACAGAATCGGATTAGTTCGATGTTAATTAATTTTCTATAAGACTTCATAATTTCTTCTATCTGAGTGTACTGTGCACCTTCCCATACGTTATCATTTCTATAGCAACACCTGATGCACAGGTAGATCTACTGTATGATGAACATTTCCACCACAAACTTTAAGAAAAAGATCAAGTTGGTGAGGGAATGTTGGTTTATGGTTGGTTTATGGTTGCTGTAATGTAAGTGACATTACAGCTTTTGTGAATATTAAGTGTAACTAAATATGAGGATAATTATGTGAGGATATTTAATATAGTTTTCACAATATTCTGCCTCCTTGTTCAAAAGGGGTACTACGGAATCCT
The DNA here is from genome assembly GCF_024256425.1 of Clarias gariepinus. Taxonomy (NCBI): domain Eukaryota; kingdom Metazoa; phylum Chordata; class Actinopteri; order Siluriformes; family Clariidae; genus Clarias; species Clarias gariepinus. The sequence continues at coordinate 9,776,507 of NC_071118.1, read as the reverse complement.
TAGTGACATCATTATTGAGCATGGAAAACATCAAAGTGTATTTTCAGGAATACACTGTAACAATTGCCTGTAAATATGAACGCTTGCCAGATGACTAGCTAGCTAGTCGTTGGACTATCACGTAACTCTTTTTTTTGCGATAAGCACAAAAATAAATGACATATAAAGAGTTTAACCGCAAAACACGACAAACACCATTTCCAGACTTTCACTCATTATGGCAAATTATTTTCCTCAGGCACACAAGGTTTCATTTTCAAACCATTAGATGTTCTCCTTTTAAAAGCTTTAAATGTACATTTTTAAATGTACGTTTTTGCTAACAAGCATCAGTTAATGACTGTACTTTATAGCAAAACGAGACACACTTAAAGAGCTGGTGATCAGTACATCAGGACTACCAGCTTTGCAAACACAGCTGCCGTGAATGAACCATAAATGGGTAACATTGAGGATTTGAGTAACTTTTACAATGGCCAAGTTGTGAATGCTAGACGATTTGGATCAGAGCTAAATTGGTCAGAACAACCACTGAAATGGTGACAGTCTCTTAGGCACGCACTATTCATTGATCCATTGAGTAAAGGTTATCCTGTCATGGCTAGTTGTTGGGCCGATCCCATATAGAAGCTCCATCCGTCCAACTAGGGACCTGGGAGTCCAAAGATGATTACCAATGTATTTATTCCTACTTCACAACCGGAGTAGGATCACAATACAACATTCACATGCACATTCACACACCACTGGCAATTTGGGAACGCCAGTTAGCCTTATCTGGATGTCCTGTGGACTGTGGGAGGAAACCAGTTACCCAGAGGAAACCCACCAACCACAGAGAGAACATGCAAACTCGATGACCAGTGTTGGGGGACATTACTTTTTAGAGTAACTAATTACATTACAAAATTACTGTTAATAAAAAGTAATCAATTACCTTACAGCATTACCTTCTGATAAAAGTAACAAGTTAAAGTACTTTTCCATTACAGAAAATGAAAACTCCTCAAAACTTTATAATTATTCTACCATCATCACTCAGCGAAGTTTGGCCCATAATCTGTTACTAACAGTAGGAATAACAGAAGGGGCGGGTTATCGGGCCGGGCTTATAGGACGACTTTCAAATTCATACACACACACACACACACACACATACACACACTCGCACTAACGGTGTGACTGCTGCTGACTGCTGTCTGGCTCACGGATTACATAAATTGTCTGAATAACGGATTACATTTTTGAAAATATAACTAAATAACTGAGTACTTAAATAGCGGACCTAACGCGTTAGATTACTCGTTAAATCAAAAATGTAATCCGAGTACCCTAACACTGATGCACACAGCAATGGAGGATAGAGCCAGTAGAGGAGTTACTTTATTCCTGATGAAAATGAATACTGGCTATGATCGGACAAGCTATGATCCACTGTAAGGTGGTGTACTGTAGTCTGATGAATCGTTTTCCTTGACATTAGATGTCCAGTTGATATTAACACACATCTCCAGCTCATTTTATTTATCAGTTTGTGCATATCTTCATATCTTCTCTCCTGCCAGTAGGTGGACTGGTGAAATGACAGCATAGTGTAATTATTATTTCAGTCCGTTTTCTGTTGAATAATTTCCATTACTCTTATACTTTTGGTCTTAAGAGTGACATTTCTTTAAATGACATGCTGTTTGACAGTGCAAACCATTTCAATGCTTAATTTCTAATTCTACCATCACAACAGTTTTGTAATCTATGATTAGGAAGAAAGGCAATTATCGTATATGTGATTGGTCCGGGGTTCTTTATAAAAGAAAGATACACATCAGACTTGGTGGACATCATTTTTTCCCCCCCACCCTAAGATCTATTATTATAACCATCAAAGGTAGATGCACCAGTTGATGAAAATAATATGATGATTGAGGGAAATCAAAGGGTTTTCTAAAAAAGTCTTGCTTATTAATTTGAAGAGAAATCCATTTTCTGGAGGGCACATTTGTAAACAGCTCTGAATATATCATTATGAGCCTCAGCCTGGTCTGTAATTAAAAGATAGTGGCTGGAGTTGCCGCACTGACAGCTCTGTTTAGTACAGCGTGCAGCGCCATCGATTCTAATAAAGGGTGCAGATAATTTCAGGTAGACAGGAATTTAATGATTAATTTCCTCTTTGGTTTTCTCATGATCATAATAATGCGTTAGACAATGTGCTGTTGTTGTCCACATAGCATTTACCCCTCCTGGCATCTGAATATTGCGACGCCAGTAAGTGAACTTTTAAATTATGTGTTCTTTTACCTCAGCGAGCTGCCAGGATACAAATGAGTCACAAAGCATCCCACGCGATCATGCACATCCACCGTATAATAAACCCATTTCACCCAGCATGAAATAAAAGACCATTTTCAAGTTCAGTGATTGGGTTCATAAACTCCCTCTCTCTTTTTCTTACCTTCTCTCTCTCTCGTTCTCTCTCGCACACACATGCACACACACACACACACACACACACACAGCACAAGTCAAGTTGATTTTGAAATGAAATAAACTCCTCAAATTACCATACAAGCAACAAATCAATAATTAAATTAATGCATAAATTAAACAGCAAATTGCATAATTCCCCCATCACTCATTGTTATCATTACACAAGTTCACATGCATATTCCACTTCATTTACAAGAAGCTATACTAATAATATTCAGACACACATCAGCTCCTTTCTATCAGCAGGGAATTGAATGGCATGCAGTATTTGGAATTGTGTCAAGTCGAGATCATGAGGAATCAAAATACGGGTTAGGGAAAGAAATCCAGTGCACACACAGAGTGTAAGAGTGCATACAGGAACACAGCCAACACATACACACGAAACATGGCAGTCGTGACCGGTCAGGTTCATACTGCTGGCAAACGTAGACTGTTCGTCTGAAGAAGCGCACACAAAATCGTTTTTTCGACAAACGTTTTGTCAGCAAGGTGAAGAACGGGCTCCACACAAAGACTTTCCCACTAAAGCTTTCATTCACCACCTGACAGCACAAAATGTACACAGTTTTGTTATATATTTTATTCATTTTATTTATTGTCAGCTTGGTTTAGTGCAGGAACAAAAAATACCCTTTTCAACCCACCACCATGAGAAGGTGTGAAGATTCTTGGTGTGTGTGTGTGTATAACCATCAGCACCAACTTTACTGGAACACCACCACCACCACCAGTTGAATTGAATAACATTGATTATCAACTGTATACTGGTGAGACAGGACGACGGGCACTATGAGGCACAAAGGCCAGCCCGTCTGGTCTGATCCTATACCACAGCCATCATTAGAAAGTGTTCATGATAGAAAGACACCAGAACAATTACAGAATCACTGTTTGCTGTGTATGGGGTTTAGCAGGCAAAGATTTCAAGTTTGTTGATCAAGCCTCCTGCGGTACGGTGGCGTAGTGGTTAGCACTTGGGTTTCCTCCAGGTGCTCCGGTTCCCTCCCACATTCCAAAGACATTTGGCTAAGGCTAATTGGCATTCCCAAACTGTATCTAATTGGTGAGTGTTTGTGTGTGCACCCTGTGATGGATTGGCACTCCGTCCAGGCCGTACCCTGCCTCGTGCCCTAAGTCTAAGTCTTGTGCCCTCGTGACCAGGATAAAGCGACGAAGGAGTGATTGATCAAGTGATCATGCCCCCAGATCTCAAAGATTGTTCTGGCCTCTTCTGACAGACTACTGGCTTTAGATGAGCCCAAAGTATAATGGTCTGGTCCTTTTTGATCTTCAATTGTTAGTCTTGAGTATATAAGAAAAATGGCTATGAATTTAGACTTTTGACCATATATATGACATGATATACAGTATAGCATATTAATAATTATTATAAATAATAATAATAATAATAATAATAATAATAATGATAAGTGGCTTTAGATTATAGATTTACAGTACTGTGCAAAAGTCTTTCACATTCAAGTAACTGCTGTAGATCAAAGATGTCTTAAAATAACTGGTTTCTACATTCAATAAGCAGTAAACAATATTTAATGAAGCAAAGTCAATAATTGGTGTGACGACCTTGTGCTTAAAATAAAGTCTCGGAACAATTTGTGCGGTTTTATAAGTAAATGAGCTGCTTAGTGTTACTGAACATACAACAGTCCTTTTAAGGACTTTGTCACATCTGCGTCTTTTTCTCCATGCATGCAAAAAAGTGATCTTTTACATAATATGCTGCATACATGTATAACAGTTTGTACAAAAAAAAAGGACTTTGACAATACTGTATAGTGTATATATATACAAATAATCACTATTGTTATTGTCGCTATTTCATTCAAAAATTTAGAGCACAATTTGGACTCATTCTTCACGGGTACAATTCACTAGGTTTGCTAGCATATAGGTGCCCTTGTCCGGCCGTACCCCATCTGTGCTCTGCAGTTTATCAGGTTGCCTCCCTCATCCATCAACACACAGTGACCACCACAGGACCACTGCTGGCCAGATATTACTTGGGTGATGGCTCATTCTCAGCACAGCAGTGACACTGACTTGGTGGTGTGTGTGCTGCTGGTATGAGTGATTCAGACGCAGTAGTCTTTTTAAACACCTTTGTGTCACTGCTGTGTTGAGGAGCCCAAATAATCTCTGCATAGAAGAGATCCTGTACTGGTTTGGTCCCGACTGGTTAGTTTCTGAAGTGCAAGACAAAACTGCACAGCAACAGTAGTGTAATCATTAAACGACACTTCTTCAAGGGGTCGCTTGTATATTAAAGAGGACCTAAAGGTTTCTAATTTGGACCGGCTTTGGTAGAGAAACACCATGAAACAACCTCTAAAGGACAACTTAATCAAGCTTTTTTTTCCACCCAAGAGTGTATACAGGCTGCCGTGTGTATATCTCGGGAGTGTTGTATATATGGGTACATGCACTAAATCTTTTGGACACCTAACCATCACACCTATATATGTGCTTATATGAACATCCTACTAGATAGGTTTATTCCAGTTTGCTGGATAAACAGAAATGGGTCTATTGAATTCTTGGCCATATTGTGTTACTTATTGAAAGGTAAGAGTTGTTACTTTGTGGTAGGACACGAGGTGGGTTACACCCTGGACAGGGTGCCTATCCATTGCAGGGCACACATTCATACACACACACACACACACACACACACACACACACTATGGGAACACCAAATAGCCTTATCTGCAGGTCATCAGACTGTCGGAGGAAACTGGTATACCCGGAGGAAACCCACCAAGCACAGAGAGAACATGCAAGCTCCATGCACACAGAGATGGGAATCAAGCCTGGCTGGGAATCAAACACGGACCCTGGAGGTGCAAGGCGACAGTGCTAACTACACCAGCGAGCCGCCCCATAAGAATACTATCAAACTAAAATCTTGCTAGAGAGCGATTGTGCACCGTTCAACTAATGGTCATAACCTGTGATGTCTCACCTCCAAAACCCCCCAAAAATATCCTAAACATCCTACCTGGAACCTCAGGACTCCCCAACCCAATCGACACTGGTCACATCAAAGGTAAGCAAAGTCGAACATACAAAAATACAAACATAGTTGCTTGTTAGATTTTATAACACTGACTATAGAATTCATTGTTCCGAGAAGGTAAAACTATATAATTTATCACAGCTAGAGTTACACGCATTTCAATTTAGTTGCTAGGTTCACAAGACTTCACAAATTCACACTTTGTAAACCAAATGTGGTATTAGTGCATGCTGGGACAAAAAAAATGACAAATTGAGATAGAATCTTTTTTGTTTTTTGGAAGCTAAAATAGAATTCTGCACATTCTGTTTATTTTATACATTTTATATATTTATATTTTACTCGCTTACTCACTTACTCACCTTCTATACTGCTTTATCCTGTATGCAGGTTCGTGAGGGGCCTGGAGCCCTTTCCCAGGAGACCTGGGGCATGAGGAAGGGTACACACTGGACAGGGTGCCAATCCATCGCAGGGCACACACACGCACACACACACACACACACACACACACACACACGCACACACGCACGCGCACACACACATAGACACACGCACACACACACACATTAACATACTACAGGCAATTCGGGAACGCCAATCAGCCTAATCTCCATGACTGTGAGAGGAAACCGGAGAACTCGGAAGAAACCCACCAAGCACAGGGAGAACATGCACACTCCAGGCACACAGACCTGACGCAGGAATCGAACCCGAACCCTGGAGGTGCAAGGCGACAGTGATAACCACTAAGCCACTGTCCTGCTTTATTTCTTTTTTAAATAGATTTTATTGTAACTTGTAAATTTGTTAATTTGTGGGTTTGAAATTTTACATTTTGTTTCTTTCTTTTATTTTATCTTTCCTTCTAGGTCACGAACAGGTCATTTGGATCTTTTATGCATTCTATAATGCATATTATACTGTGTATGCTTGTGTACGTGACAGATAAAATTAGAATTTTATCCATTTCACCTTATATGCCTACTATCATCCTCCTATAATAATATAATATAATAATATCAACAAGGTAAAAGTCAACTGCTACCTTGATGGTACCCTATTGGCATATCACAAAAATTTCCATATCAAATGTATTGTCCTTCAGGATGGATATTTCTTTTGTCCAGTGAAGAAGTAGGTCTTAAGTCTTCATCTGGAGACAGCAAGTGACTCAGCTTCTTCCAAAAGGCTTGATGCATGTGCTAATAATGTCATCTGGCGATGTGGTGTGATGAATCCGAGGATTGCTGGACGGCCTTTTTTTGCCAGAGTGAAACTCTCATCTAAACTATGCACAGCTATTTGCGCTCACGATTCAGAGCCTGTTCAAACCCAGGTGTCTGCGCGACACAATGGTAAAACGTTGACCAGGTCATTCTCGATCAAGTGATGGACTTGTGCACATTGTGCCAATTGTATCACAAAACTCAAGTGCCTGTCAGACTGTACAGCCAACCCCAGGGGAGTCGTGTTGATTCAGTCTGCTGTTTCTATGCAAATGTGTTCAGCCCAAGCCTTTGTGAAGTGTCGGGAGTCGAGACCTGTTGCCATAGATACAAATTAAGCGGCCTGGATGTTTTCATTTGGCTTATGGTGATTGTCGCAGCTGTTATCTTGCTGGTTTTATTCGAACAATTAAAAAAACACAGCTCATCTGATTATGGCTTTATTTATCTCTTAAGGCACATATGTACGATATAAAAAAATAAAATTTTCAGTGAAGCTCTATAATTAAAATGGTTACCCCCCCGAAAAAAAGGCTGTTTAAATCTGAAGCAGCAGGAGGGAACAGACATGCTGTACATGTAATTCTGAGGTCGATTAACAAGAGCAAACATACACACATTTAAAACTGAAAGGTCTCCCAGAAAGAAAAAATAGACGTTGAGCTGAAAACGTGCAGATTAAATCAGACACTGAAAAAAGAAAAAACTTGAATCCACAGCACACTCTACTGTTCATTCTGCAGAAGAACAATCCCACTTTAATATGAAGTAGAAATTAATAGAATTTACAATATTAAAGGTGCAGTTTACTGTATGCGGTTTAGTATTCTTAGATTTATAATATCATTACCTGAAAAAACAGAAGGTAAAAAAAAAAAAAACTGTTTGAAATACTGAAGTGGATTTTCTTGTCTGCATGTCTGTTTATATTTTTCTATCCAAGAAATTATCCAAGAATCCACCTTTCATTTTCACGAGGCATATTTCATCAGAGGTGGTGGGTGAATAAAAAACATTTCTGCAAAAAAGAGTGAGCCAAAATTCCACAGCAATGTGAAAGACTCAGTGCCGTTTATTGGGTTTAGGGGACAATTACTTTTTCACATAAGGCCAGGTAGGTTTGGACAGCTTCTTTCTCTTAATAAATGAAACCATCATTTAAAAACAGTATTTTGCATTTAACCGGTTTATCTTGTAATAACCTGTGTAATATTTAAATGTGTTTGATCACCTCAATCATTTAACTGTGAAAAAAATAATAAATATATATATTAGCTTTAATAGCACCATGAATATTATAATGAATTCAAATGATCTTTTTTTATTGGCAAAATACATTTTGATCATACTGAAACTCTTCACTTATTCACAGAGTTGAACACACATACAGGAAGAGATATACAAGCAAGTCGTAATTCCGGCAAATCTTTTTCTATTTTTATGCTTATTTTCTACTTTTTCATCAGTATTCATTAGGGGGGCAGCAAAGGGAGAATTTCATTGTACAGGGGGGAACAGGTTTCCTTACTGTGCATATGACAATAAAACATGAAAAAATGTCAAAGTTCTACAAATTTCCTTTTATCGAAAATGTAATTTGTGTTCTATTTGCTTTTTAGTTTTGCACCAGATCTATATAATATCAGAGCGCGTGCTGTTGTGCTGCATATAAGCATGGCTGTGATGTGGTCGTATGCACAAGGGCGCAGCGCAAGAATCAAATATATCACAGTATAACTTCTCATTATCGATAAATTATTAATTTGTTTGTTTATTTATCATATCCTTCTGCGACTGGTGGAACTAGCGTTGAGCGGGTGACCCATAGTTAGCAACTGACAAAGAAATTAGTTTCCATTTTTACAGCTAAAAGATGAGAAGAATAAACCCTGAAGGTGGTGGACTGTCTTGCAAATCTTATAAAGATGGAGAAAACCAGAGAACCTGGAGGAAACCCAATGAGCATGGGGAGAACAAACCGACTCCATGCACACAGACCTGACGCAGGAATAGAACCCAGAACCTGGTGGTGCAAAGTGCTAAACACTAAGCCACCGTGCCACCAACAGTAGCTTAGCTACTAGTTTAAAATCCTTTTACCTAAATAATCACACACACCTCCAACTGTAATGAGGTTTTAAATATCTTAAGACTTAGACTTCCAAATGTATTTGGTTAATATCACTTACAATTCAATTTATATGATCTCTTTCCTGTTATTTTATGAAACTACTACATGGCCAAAGGTTCGCCCTCACCTGAACATAATGCTCATACATGCTTTCATAAATACCTTATTCTGGTTTTAGTCTCTCTTTGCTGTTTTAATAACCTTCAATCTTGTGGGAAGGCTTTTGATTTTGGAGCTGTGGGGAATCGTGTCCATTTAGCCTCAAAAGCATCAGTGAGGTCAGCTGTGAATGTCAGGGCGAGGAAGTCTGAGACGCAGTCGGCAATCCAGTTCATTTCAAAGATTATCAGTGCAGTTTAGGTCAGGGCTCTGTGCAGGACTCTCAAGTTCTCTCCACGCCAATCTGAACAAACCATGTCCTTATGAGGCTTGATAGTCATGATGGAACTATGTGAAGTCGCTTAGCTCGGGTAAAGGGAAATCTTCATGCTGCAGCATCCAAAGACATTCTATACAACTGGATGCTTCCAACCATTTGGGAAAAATGTGATTATACATTTAGCAATAAAGTGCATGTAATGATTGCAGATTGCACAAAGCAAAACTAGCAGCTAAAAAGGTGCCTTAATTAATTATTACACCATAATGATTCATAATGATGAATTAAAGTAAACTGTGTAAATTTCACAGTTTCTCTTACAAAGACAAGTTTTTTTTAATGCAGTTCAAAGGACATTGGCAAGAATTCACTTTAGTTCTTATCCTCAATGCTGTATTTTTTAAAAGCATATCATTGGCAAGTTACTAAAAATAGTGGAATTCATTAAAGGCTCCTGTATTCAATGTTACTGTGTCTCCTGCTTTTCAAGCTAAAGGCTTTATATAGAACCATAGTTTAATAAAACTGAATCGGTCTGAGGAACATAAAAAGGTTTGTAATGAAAAATATAATAGTTTAATTTTATTTTGATTAATTTCAGTATCAGTTAAAGGCAAATCCTTTGGTTTACAGACTTTTTTTTTATGATACCAAATTCATGTAGTACTGTAATATCACACCCAGTGCCAGTTTTAATCAAAATCTTTTCGAAGTTCGCATGCAGTCCAGAGATTCTGTTAAAGGGTGGCAAAAATGTTTGGAAAAAGTAGAACCTACGCAAAATGATTACCAGCACATATCTTTGATGAAAAAGAGACAGACCCTTTAAATACTGAAGACTTTTCAGTAAAAGGATATTTTTATAAAAGAACAATGCTAAAATGCAGCCGAGCTACTCTTCTTTCTCAATAGCATGCTTCCTTAACGAACTCTTCAGGTTCCTGACACAGTCAAGTGGCCCGTTCCCCATCAGAGCTGACGGAGGTCTGTACGAGCCTCCGAGGCGATCCCACAGCGTGAAATACTGACCGTAGTTATAGTCAAAAAACAGATGGTGATCAGTATGGTGTGCAGCTCCGTTGATGAATTTCTCCAGCATCCGAGGAACCCGGTAGTCTCCATCGTGAATGGAGATGGTCCATACGTTGACAAACACATAGAGGCCCAGGTAGAGGACTTTGTGCAGGGGGAAGAGGAAAGGGTAGATGTGGTAGGGCATTCCCTGAAGAAAGCCGTCTACTGGGTGGAAAGCGTGGCTGGCAAACGGAGTCGTGATCTTCCAGATGTGGTGTGGTTTGTGGAAACGCTGAACCCAATTTAGAAGAATTGGGACAAAAAAAAAAAGGTTTATGATGGCATGATTTTGAATTTCAGCCACATTTAATTTCTTTGCTTTGCTTTTTTTTTTGGCTAGACAGTGTACATACTGTAGATCAGAAATTACCTTATAGATCAGTTTGTGATGAAGAAATCTGTGAATCCAGTAGATGCACATATCGGTGAAAAAGAGGAAGGAAAACATGCTGAAGATCAATCCTGGCCAACCTGAAAAACCAGAAAGTTAAAAAAAAATTAAAAAGAGCTAGAAATATTGAAGCTAATAAACAGTACAAAAATAAAAATACATTTCTTCAATTGACTTTTCTGTTGCGCTGTTATTGGGGGAAATAATCAATGCAGTTGCTGGTGCAATGCAGCCCAGAGTTACTTTATGATTATTTTAAATTAACATCCTAAAGTGTTTTTATTCGTTATACCAAAGCAATCTGTCGATATTTTTATTTTTTTTTATATTCATTAAAGAATGACATGTCAGGCTTTTTATCTACTTATTGATATAGTGCAGTTGGTGATTTAAATTAGGGCAGCTTATCAATTACAATGTAATAGCTACAAACACTAGCCATAAGTTAATAAGACAAAAAAAAAAGCCATTTTTATATAATGTATATGTATATAATGTATAATAATTTAATTTAATATAGCAAAGAAAACTAAACGTGAATGGTTATGTATACTAAGATCAGCTCCACCCACGTTAAAGACACAGCATTACACATACACTGAAAATTCGCTTAGGATTTGTAATCATCTCTAGCCTGCTTGTGGTTTTAACTGATAAAGTGGGAGAAGTGACACTAAAGCTGGAGTTTTAAAATAAATGTGTGACATTTCAAGAAGACAGGTATAGTCAGGTACAGTGTAAAGTTTAGAAAAATTAAACATACACACAAGCCAAAGTTTGAAAGGCTGTGATCTGTAAAGAGGTTTGGACTGAACTTGTTGCACAAATGTATAAAAAAAAAAAAAAAAAAAATACATCCACTTTCTAGACATTTAGAAAGTGTTGGTTATGTCTTAAACTATTTGGCTTAAATGTTTAGAATACAAAAATACAGAGATATCCGGGTTATCACGCACTGGCTATCAGTCTTGGCAGGTGAATAAGGAACAAAGTGCAGAATCAGGATCAGTCAGACAGACAGACAGACAGACAGACAGACTGTGTCTGTCTGACGCACGCACGCACGCACGCACGCACGCACGCACGCACGCACGCACGCACACGACGGACATTCTCCTTCAGGATTTTTTGGTAGACAGTAGAATTCATGGTTCCATCTATCACAGCAAGCCTTCCAGGTCCTGAAGCAGCAAAACAACCCCAGACCATCACACTACCACCCCCATATTTCACTGTTGGTATGGTGTTCTTTTTCTGAAATGCTGTGTTACTTTTACGCCAGATGTAACGGGACACGCACCTTCCAAAAAGTTCAACTTTTGTCTCGTCGGTCCACAAGGTATTTTCCCAAAAGTCTTGGCAATCATTGAGATGTTTTTTAGCAAAATTGAGACGAGCCTTAATGTTCTTTTTGCTTAAGTGGTTTGCGCCTTGGAAATCTGCCATGCAGGCCGTTTTTGCCCAGTCTCTTTCTTATGGTGGAGTCGTGAACACTGACCTTAATTGAGGCAAGTGAGGCCTGCAGTTCTTTAGTTGTTGTCCTGGGGTCTTTTGTGGCCTCTCGGATGAGTTGTCTCTGCGCTCTTGGGGTAATTTTGGTCGGCTGGCCACTCCTGGGAAGGTTCACCACTGTTCCATGTTTTTGCCATTTGTGGATAATGGCTCTCACTGTGGTTCGCTGAAGTCCCAAAGCTTTAGAAATGGCTTTATAACCTTTACCAGCCTGATAGATCTCAATTACTTTTGTTCTCATTTTTTTCTGAATTTCTTTGGATCTTGGCATGATGTCTAGCTTTTGAGGTGCTTTAGGTCTACTTCTCTGTGTCAGGTAGCTTCTATTTAAGTGATTTCTTGATTGAAACAGGTGTGGCAGTAATCAGGCCTGGGGGTGACTACAGAAATTGAACTCAGGTATGATAAACTACAGTTAAGTTATTTTTTAACAAGGGGGGCAATCACTTTTTCACACAGGGCCATGTAGGTTTGGATTTTTTTTCTCCCTAAATAATAAAAACCATCATTTAAAAACTGCATTTTTTGTTCAATTATATTATCTTTGACTAATAGTTAAATGTGTTTGATGATCAGAAACATTTTGTGTGACAAACATGCAAAAGAATAAGAAATCAGGAAGGGGGCAAATAGTTTTTCACACCACTGTAACTATTAACTTAACCCTACCCTTAACCTTAATACGTAAAAGAAAACCTTTGTGAATTCAAGTTTCATAAATACAAACTGGAGTGTTCTCATCAGGAGCAGTCACATGCTCACACCTAGGGAGACCCGAGAGAGAGAGAGAGAGAGAAACAGAGAGACTTACCCAGTGGAGATTCACTAACATTGTCGTAGAGCTTGCTGTAGCCTCGAACTTCAGCAAAGAACAGTGCAACTGTGGGGATGCTGATCCACGGCAAAGATGTCAGAGCATACTTTATTTCACGTCTCACCTGGTTCTATTGGGTACAAAAAACAAGAGAAAAAACATTTTCACATTGTATTTGGAAATGAGTTACTAAAAGCTGCAGATATAAATGGACCGCAAATCTATGAACATTTATAGATGTGAACAAATCGCGGAAGTAGTTCAGATAAATTTTACAAAAATAAATCTTTTTGTCTGGTGCACTGCAATCTTATAAAACATTTTCAGTGTGTAAATGAATGTATAAAATGTCCGGTATATTGCATGTTTGTGTGTGGGGGTGCGGGAGAAATGAGTCGATCTCACTGCTTTCAATGTCCAGAAGCATGATGATGGAAAATGGCTGTCCTATAAAGCTGTCCTGATGGTGAATACTGTAATCCTAATTTCGAGAAATCCACAATGAGACAGGGTTCACAGTCCAAAACAGCTCAGAGACAAAATGGCGTTTGTTTAAGCTAGCGTGCAGTAAACTCCACAAAGCGTTCTCCTCCACCTTCCCTGGCTCCCTTTAAACGAGGTGTACTGTATTTGGAGTACTATGCGAGAGTATAATGCGGAACTAAAACAACAAACCTGGGTGTGTGTGTGTTTTTTTATGCTTTATTTTGTATATATTTATGTCTAAGGTATACACGATTCACTTTGCCGGACTTACAAACGAATCCAGTTTACGAACGCGCTCCTGGAACGGAACTTTGTGGACTTACTGCACTGATTGTACTCCAAGGCCACCTAACCACAGCTAGACAGATTTATCTGGGTGGTGGCTTATGCTCAGATGAAACCTAGCAGAATTTTTTTTCCATTTGTACTGGTGAAAGTGGTGATTTTGAGCTTCTCCAGGACCCTTTGATGTGAGGATTGGCAAGACATTTATATATGGATGATAGCACTTTTTTGACAGCTGTACTCAGTACACATGCTGAGATACTATGTTAGAGATTAATTCTTCCCAGTTGGTGGGGAAACGCTGTCAATCCTGACAACTCTACTGCCACTGCTCATCTTGACCTACGGACCGGTCAGATTCATTCTGATGCTATTTCTGCTTGGAATTTCTACACTTTCTGGGTCATATTCTGCTGCTGTGGATGGTCACACCTGGACACCTGGACGCTTTACATCCAAAAAACAGCCGGCTGTGGAAATTTTCACTTGGAGAGATTTTTTACCTCAGAGCTGTTTTAGTAAACATAAAGAACATGGTACTTGTCCTCGTGTGAACACACCTAGCATTGTCTGATTGTCTCTTCTCTTAATGTTGTCTCATGCAGTTTTCCCTCTCCACTGTTACTTCAGGCTTGTTCATTATGCATCTAAATAAAAAGCTGCGTCTGCATTTCTTTAAAGCAGTTTGGAGGCAATGTCTATTAATAATTAATAGTAGGCTCAAACTTTATGATGTCATTTAATCTACAGTATAAGAAAGGGAAAAAATAACCATGAAAAACTGACCTCTAAAAACTGAGGGTGTTTCATTAAACTGTGGTCAAAGATGAAGTAGTAGCTTAAAGCTCCCAGGCCAAGATACAGAATTGCGGCGCCAAGGTTGGTGACCACCAGCAGCCCGATGATCTGTCGGAGAGGCTCGTCTTCAGGCCAGGACGTCGGGTACACGTACGGGGTGAAGAAATGAGAGTCGGCAAAATTCAGTACCAGGTCCATGCTTGATTCTGTCACATGAACAATGGGACAAAAGAAAGTTATAAGAAGCAGAATAAAGTTTGTTACAGAAACCTACATTTAGTTTCAGAAAGAGAAAATAATATGAATATTAAAAACTATCCTAGACGGGTACATTTTCTGAAGAAAATTTGCTGAGGCAAAAGTCTGGCCTTTGGGACACTTTACAATGACAGTCTACTAAGGTGTTCTAAAGTTGTTGCTAAGGTGTGGCTTGACAGCTTTACATTGATCCTGAGAGACCGATTGGTTTCAAGTAAAAACAATCCACAGTTAGGTTTAAGTTCAAAGTTCCTATGGACGTTACCATAACAGGGAATGCAACTGTGAGCACTCCTGTTTCAATAGGAAGTACCTTCTTATTATACCACAACAGTATTCAGATTTCTTCAAGAAAGGTAAAAACTTTTATAATCGGTTTAAAGTAACAGGTAACACAGATGATGTGGAACGTCCTTGAAACATTGTATTGTACTGATACTGATGAATATGCACTACGATTTGCACTTCTGGTACAGTAGATACCACACTGCATTTAGTTTGGTTGCTGAGCCCCTGTACTAACTATCTATTTACTTATTTATCGATTTATCGATTTTTTTATTGCTGCTTTGGGACAATGACCATTGTTAAAAGCGCTATATAAATAAAATTGAATTGAATTGAATTTCCATTCAGTCTCTATTTTCTCCCTAGAGTTAAACAAGACTTTTCCCATGTCAGAAAACTTAGTTACAGCTAAACACCTGACTGTTATAAAGCCCTAACAATGTTAAATCAGATCTCTTACAGAAAACTTCAACATATCAACAAACAACAATAACAAGTCTTAATGTAGAACACACAAGTCTCAGTCTTAATTAGAACTACAGAAATGCATAAAATTCATCAGCACCTCCTGACCAGTTAGACTTTAAATACACTGCAGTACCATTTACATGAATAAAAGGTGAAATATTTGACTTTCATAGCCTGAATTGAATCTATTTACCTTGAGATCTCTATAAAGAGGAATCACTGCAGTCATACCTGTTCAGCTCGGCGCTGGAGCTCGTGCGCTCACGGGCTTTGTACACACGCCTGATTCGCTACAGCCCGCACAGGCAGCCAATAGCGCCTCACTTCTGTGTGACGTCACCACCGCGCTTAGCAATGATTGGCCAAAGACTAGATCTGCTCATGGTGTTATGGGTCCGAGGAAACATTTAAAGAAACATTAGTATTCAATATAATCATATATATATTTAAAAAAAAACTAATATTTAATATTTATTAATATTTAATTGTATAACAAATAATCTGTGGCTATACTGTATTTTATAATACTTGTTTTGTAATTTTCCCCTTTTTTATTTGAATTGCTCAATGTGCCCCATAGTAATGGTGATGATAATAATATGAAAGCGACAAACGCAAAAAAAAAAAAAAAAAAGCAGCGGAAATACGTCATCAAAACGCGACCTGACGACTCACTGTACTTTACCGCCCGTATTTGTATAAACCCCGCCCTCCCTGCTTTGGGATTGGCTAGTAACCCTACTTTCCCGGCAGGGCAAAGCGTGATTAGCCAATCCTAGAGCAGGATTCTTTGTTTTTCGGAATACGGATAGGCAAATAACGTTTGCTAGTTGGATTTGACCACACTAGACGGATAATTGTTTTTCCTGTGGATATTCTGTTTCGCTAGCTTTAAAAGGTGCAGGAAGGGTATAAAATGAGATATGGACATAAACAGTGCTGTTGATTGGGTTTATTTAAGGCTCTCTGTGTTGTAGTGTAACTTTATCGCGCTTTGCTCACAGCTCGGCTGATGGACAGTGAAGTTCAGAGGGATGGCAGAGTCCTGGATCTGACTGATGATGCCTGGAGGGAAGATCGGCTGCCCTACGAAGATGTGACGATTCCTTTGGTAAGTTCTTCACACCTCTCTACACACACTTTTGATCGATGTAGAGCTCACACATGACCACAGGCTGTTGTCCTTCTGAAGAGCAGGAGAGTCTAGACATGACGTCAGCTCCAAGATCAGGGAGAGTAGCAGAAAGGCAGTGTTAAAGGGTTTTTTTGTTGTTGTTTTTTAAGGAAGACTGGACTGGAATGTCAGCTTTAAAGGACAGGGAAGCTGACTATCTATAGGTGGCAGAGATGCAACTTACAGGATTCCAAGATAAGTGTGTGTGGAAGTGCCGGAAAAAACAAAGTGGTCGAGATGCGGAGCAAGACAAGACAAGACCAGCAAAGGCAGCATTTAACATTTTTTGTTTTTAAAGGAAGGCTGAGGAAGATGAGGCAGAGTGAGACCTACAGTTGACGATAATTGCAATCTACTGGAAACTGTCCATGAGCCCCCCTGGAGATGTATCCGTCAATTTTGTGGCAGTTCCTTATCGGGTCGGATTGCCAGCTTTTGACGCCCGATTGTATTTGGGGTCAAAGCCATTGCTTAAGGGTCCAGCAGTGGCAGCCTGGTGGCATTGGGACTCGAAGCGGGGACCTCCTTATCAGCAGTCCAACACCTTACCCATAGAGCTACCCCTTCCCCACTATATAAAGGGCCACTATTCATTTTTATAACCTGTGAAGGTTTGACTTAAACCAATTAAAAGTGTGTGATAAGTCAAGCAGTTAACTACATAGATAAGTAGGCAGATAGATAAGTAGGTAGGTACTGTAGAGTACTCTATGTAGCGGGATGGGGCTGGGAGGTTGACTAAACAGGAACTTGTTGTTGGTGTTCTAATCAGACGCCCACATGTTGCATGAGTTGAGTAATACATATAAGAACTCTGCTAATCATGGATTGTGGTTTTCTGTTTTGATCTTTCTCTAGAGTGAACTTCCAGAAGCCGAGCAGGATAATGGAGGATCCACCGAGTCTGTTAAAGAGCAAGAGATGAAGTGGTCTGACTTGGCTCTGCAAAGTTTACATGAAAATACTCCCAGTACTGGGACATAAATGATTAGGTGTAATTTTATATTATTAGGTTGGATGGACGTTGCTGAGTTGGTTTGTGTGTCTCACTGTTCGTTTATTTTGTGTTTCAAATTAAACTTGGGTATGTAAATATCAACATGTCTGAATGAATTTAAGGAAACATGTACACTACAGTTTGCTTCTCAACACAATTACACAAAGTACACAATGAACTTGTTAATAATATTTATATGGAAATGTTTCTCAAATCAGTCAACATGTTTGGAGACTACAGTAAGAAACCTGTTTGAGCAGAAAATGATTCCTGCCATCAGGAAAAAAAAAACCCTCCATATATGTGATAACCTGGTAGTCAGCTGACTTCATTTTATTGAACGTTGCTGAGCCTAGACCTAACCAACAGAAGCAGCCAGAGATTATAACAGTGCCTCCAGAGACTTGTGCAGTGGCCACGATGCATGATTGGTGCATCACTTCATGAGCTACCCATCTTAACCTCATGCGCCCATCACACTAGAATAGGGTCACAGACCACGTAACCTTTTTATATTTCTGAAAAGTCCAATATTTATGTGACCTAGCAAACTGGAGCCTTTTTTTTCTGATTAGTCTCATTAACAATTGGTTTTCTCACGACCGCACATTTGTTAAGCCACAATCCTGTGAGGTCACTTTTAAACAAAGCTATGTTTTTTTTTTTTAAATACTATGCAATTTTAAGTATTTTTTATCTCTATTCATGATGTTCCACATTTCTTCCATAAAGTTGATGGCTCAGCGCTATCCTTCCCATTATTTGTTAAAGGGTCCTTAATCAAGTTCCAGTAATTTGAAATCTCCTTAGTGGTTTCTTTGCTTGATAAAGCCCAATAACTTGACCCTCCTGAAATGGTGACTTTTTATGACCAGACAGTGTATTTTCAATGGCTGCACGGTGGTGTAGTGATTAGCACTGTCGCCTTGCACCTCTAGGGTCCGGGTTTGATTCCCTTCTCTGTGTGCATGGAGTTTGCATATTCTTTTCGTACTTGGTAGGTTTCCTCCCACAATCCAAAAACCTGCAGATTAGAATTGCCGTTCCCAAATTGCCCGCAGTGTGTAAGTTTTTGTGTGTGTGCCCTGCAATGGATTGGCACCCTGTCCAGGGTGTAACGCCCCCCCTGTGCCCTTAGTCTCCTGGGATAGGCTCCAGGCCCTACGCAAGCCTAAATACAGGATAAAGCGGTATAGACGATGAGTGAACGTAAATATTTGCATATTGGATGAAGCTTCAAGCTCCACCGGTTACTTAAAAAAATTAAGCAAAAAGCCTTTGTGATGTTATTCACCCTTCGATAAGTTTTTGCACAGCTGTTTAATTGATATTCGGAAGCAATAACGGGAGATAACTTTGTTTTTGTGAATCCTTAACAACTTTAAGTGCATGAATAATGAATAAAAAATATGAGGTGGCATTTATAAGTTAATTGGAAAGTTCTAATCAAATTGCTATGTATATGAGGAATAAAACTCTTCAGGGTGTGGTGGTAAAGTGAAATCAAGTTTTCACAAGGTGGCAATATTCACATGCGGCTGCATCACTCAACTTGATTAAGAATTATTTTATAAAAATGTATTTTAATGAGAAGAAATACAGAAGAGCAACTGAATGATATCCTGTGACTTGGTGGGTTTCCTCTCGGTACTCCGGTTTAGTCCCACAGTCAAAGACCTGCAGATTAGGTTAATTGGCGTTCGCAAATTCGCACATAGTAATTATGGTATGTATGTGTGTGTTTGCCCTGTGATGGATTGGTACCCTGCCTTCGTGCCCCAAGTCTCCTGGGACAGGCTCCAGGCAACATTCTGATAAAAAAAAGTGTAGTTGTACAGTATGAAGTGGCTTGAGAACTTTTTCCGTTTGAATTGAGCAGAATGTACGACTTCCTTGAAGAAAAAAAATAATAGTCGGGATGATTTAGTGCTTCAAACATTTTCTGGACAGTTAAACTCAATAAATGCTTGTGTAAAGTCAGATTGTTAACTGTACTGGGAAGCGTAAATGAAAAGCGACTGGTGCTGTGTAAACGTGATGAAAATGGAAAGAATAGAATAAAATGCCTCTGTAACTCTGGAACGACTGAGTGTTGTGTGATTTATCTATAGTTGTTACAATAACACTGTAATACCTAAATCAATGATCTGATGGATGTGAACTGCAAAGCATCTACAGTATGAGCTAACTTCATCTATCAAAACAGATAACAGACTAAAAAAAAACCTAAAGAGATTTATGGATAATGTGGGATAATATACTATCTACAGTATGTATATATACACTAACACAGTGCCTGGAGGTGGTACGACTTAGAAAAATGTTTAAATGGCAGATTTGTTTTTTGTGACAAACAGTGATCATCACTTACCCACTCTCATCTACATGACAGAGAGAGTGAAGCTGAATCAGGCCCTGATGCTGTAGCTCCGGGGAACGGCTCCAGCTGTGCTCAGTATTGCAGCAAGCTGAACATACATTTCAAATAAGTCGCATAAAGAATGCTATACATAAGCTTTTATTTAGCAATTTTCTAGTCACCCAATCATCTTTTTCACAGTCTAAACAAAAACAAACAAACAAAAAAGGCAGGTTTATTTCAATCATAAAAGTGCCCATCATGGAAAACAAAAACAAAGAAAACAAAAAACAAAAACTTAAGACTATTGGCAAGACCTGACGAAGTTGTGATACAAGCGGCAGGGCAATACCACTTATAATAACGAACAGGTCGCTTGTTGTGTTCGTCCTAATCCCATTAATGCGAATCACAGATTAAAACACAACGTAATGCAAAAATGAATTTGCACCTTTACAACATTTAAACAAAATAGAAACATGCATCTGGTGACCGACACAGCTCCAGTTTTCCCTTCCGTTATATGTAAAAGATTTATATTTGTCTTTGAGGAATGAGACTTTTCTATCTCACACAGACCATGTGCTCTGAAATACATGTAAAGCACAACTGATACAAGTAAAACACATGAACAGACCATCAGTAAAGGGGCCCGATGGAAACGTTTTGCCTTAAAAGATGTCTTGATGAAAAGTATTGATTGGAGAAAGTATTTCATTAAGGTGCTGGTTTGAAAATGTGTCTTACATTTCAGTCATCCTTTTCAGCTTGTATCCATACTCCCTACAACCAAGTTATTTGAAGACGTTGCTTTTACAAAGGTGCCAACATTACTAAAAAAAAAAAAAATAGCCATAGGTCAACCGTCCTCTCACCAATCACAAAACAGGCACATACATGTGCAGCAATGAAACTGTTTAACAACAAAGCTAAAGACCAGTGTGACCTTTTCTTAATAATAAACAGCTCCTTCTCCTTTCTTTCACATCGCAGATTCGTTCTCCTTTAATGACCTGGCTTTTATTTGCATGTGAAATACTTGCTGCTTTTTATAAAACAGTAAAGCAGGACTGTGTAATTTTTAGATGTCTCCTGTGCTGCTGTACCATGAGGTCAACAACAACAAAAAAAACGGCAAAACTGTAAATGTTGGCATCTCTGCACTCCTCACCTGAGAGTTGTGATCAACTGCTGGCACACAACAATTTACACCTCTAGCTAGTCAGTGTTGTGTGATCATCAGAGGTTTTAAAACTGGGGAATTTTTAGCTACTCAATAGAACTGACGAAGCTTTTAGTGGTGTAATGTCTATAATATCATACTACATACTCTCTTGCATGCACTTACCACTACACACTCATTAATAACCTGGATAACCGAAACCCTTCACAGATACAGTCAGGAACATGTTTTCTCTTGTCTTTTTTTTTTCTGGAGTTGGGGAAAGACAAGGCTCACCAGTTAACCCACTGGGACTCCTAAAGGGATAGTTCGGGTTCTTTCAAGCCTGTCTGGATTCAAAATTGAGGTGCGCATAAGTGCATGACCATAGGTCTTGTTCGATGAAAGTTTTCCTGCGGTGCATACCGACCGCGAAGAGGAACGTGAGTACAATGCTAGAGATCGAGGTTCAATTCCAGAACCATTTGCATTCCAAAGTTCAGCTGAGACTGGTATTAAGCTTCTGCTCTGCCACTGAGCTAAATCAGGTTACAAAGTTATGGTGTAATCAGTACAAATTTAACTAGTCTCAGCTTAACTTTGGAATGCATTTTTGCGCAGAACAAGCTGTTGTGGAATTTGACTTTACTTACACTGTACTCAAACGTGTTAATGTACTTATACGCACCTCAAGTTTGAAACGAGTTTGACAGACTTGAAAAAAACAAAACTATAAACCAAGCAAGCTGCAGGAATGCATCCTGAACTACAAAACCTCATTCATTATTTGGTCCTTCACACAGTATCCTTACCATTTAAAATCTAATCTGTTGAATTTAATTCATAGCAAAAATACATATATATATTTATATATATAGTATTACAGTAATATTATATGGCACAGTTGGAGAACAAATCATGAAATTGCACATTTTCCGTCTCCAACCCAAAGGCAGAGAAGTACAGGGTAACGTACTGCCGAGTCGTGTACACAGAGTAGTGAGAGGATAAGATGTTAACACAGACGCTCTCCTCCACCTTTGCTGTAACATTTAAAGTACACAATGAATATCAAGGTACACAGAACTGTTCTGTAAGAGATAGATTACATGCATTTCTAAAATGCAAACCGTTATCCCAAAATCAGACCCAAGCCCAAGTGATTCTAATATAACAAAACAGAACATAAAAAAAACAAACCTCCTTATAACCAGTAGTATTTTTTTTTCAGATATACATTACTTTTCTGGTTCAGGTAATTGTACCACTTGTCAATCACATATAATATCTACAGTATGACCTCCACGTTTCTTAATGTCACAATGTGTCTTTTTTTTTTACTCTACTGAAGAAATCATTTTACATTCAGTTCCATCATTAAAAAAAAAGTCTTTACACGTTTTACACATTAAAAAAATGTGAGGAGATTAAATGGATCCAGTCATTACAGTCCACTGTCCTGCAGAGGCTGCTGAACTTTTTGAAACTGTTGTCAACATTTTAAATTCCAACATGTTAGTCTGTTTTAAACATATATATTTTTTTACTCTGCATTAATCTCTGCTTCGGGCCTCTGCATGGCAAGCTCAGCTCGAATAAAAGCACCCTGTCCCAAGGCAGTGGAGTATGCGCGATTGGTGTGTGAAGCAGCAGAGTACCCAGGGGTGCCGTACATGCCTGAACCACCACGGTTTGGCAATGGGGTGTGTGAACGAGGTGCTGGATGGTAATCATCCAGATTATCGTAGTGGGATTGTGGAGTAACAGTACTTTGTCTCTGTCCATGTGTTTGGTGAGGAAGGGAGTCCTGTGCATGAGGGTTAGGTTGGTTGTAGTGATGCCGTTCTCGAACACTATGAGATCTCTCTGGCTTGGGGGGAGGAATGGGCTTGACAGGGGCCGTTTTCTGGTCATCTTCACTGCTGCTGGTTGTTTTTACTCTTCCTATGAGCCGCTCTGGTTCTGGGCGATCATACCGAGCTTGATAGCTTTTGCTGTCTGGCTGCTCCTGACAGTATTTACTGCTCATCTGGTTGTCTCCTGGCTCACATTTGGACTCAGAATGGTTACCTACTGACAGATGTGGCATGCTCCGTGGGGGAGGTTGTGACAGATGTGAATGAGTGGACTGATAGATTCTTGTTTGTTTCGGTGCAGCAACTCTGTCTCCCATTCCATTTCCCTGGCAGTGTTTCTCGGTTTCCATATACATGAGAGCGTCTGGGTCTGACATCAGGTGTCTGGAGACATGCTGAGGTCCAGGAGTTACACTGCATCTCCCATCTTTTGCTTCAGCAGTGACCAACACAGCTTTCCCAGGATCCGACTTACTGCGCAAGTGTAGCACTTCCAATCCCCCAAAATCCCCTGTCATGTAGGGCCCCACGTTGTCATACTGTGACATGATGGGGCCTTTCACCTTTTGTCTAGCCCGACTTTCCCTGCGAATAGAATGCATCCGTAGCCTTTCTGCTTCATCGGGATCCCAAGCATAGTAAACGGCTCCTTTTGGGCCATGGTGGGGGGGCATGTCCCTATTTACATATGTATGCTCCTTTACAGGAATGGCATGTCGTGACAAGTAGTGATAGCCACCTGATTTAGACCCTGACCTGCTAAGTTGTGGACCAACGTCGCGACTATTGAACGAGTGGAAATGGCGTAGACGAATGGTACCATAAGGATCCACATCATAGTAGGGAACATCAAGAGGGTGAGTGCCGGAGTAAGGGCTGTAACGGTACTGGACTCTTCCATTCTCAAAGTAGGGTTGCAGCTGCGTGACATGGTAGTCTGCTTGTGAGGACTGTTGGTAAGACTTGCAGTGGTAGACCGGGCGCTGAAAGTAATAGAGGTCATCATCTGGAGGAACCTCCGTTCTAATTACTGGTGCTGACCGGATGGCAGTGGGTGGTACATGCAGAGAGTGCACTCTGCGGATTGTTGGATATGCGGCATGTCCATCCACTGAACTGTAACCATGGCTACGGTGCAGTGATCCTTGGGAAATATATTCACCTCTCAGAGCTTCACGAGATTTCATGGACTGGTGGTAAGACCTTGGTCCGATTGTGTTGTAGCGACCATCGCCATGGGGTCTGTAAGGAATCTGGGGTTCTGACTTGGATACATAAGATAGATGAGGGGGCACACTGTCAGGCCGGTAATGACAACCTGTGGATGATGGCCCAGCAGGGTTAGGTCTTTGATGGTAATAGGCCTCTCCAGTTGGTTCTATTAGGGCTGTCTCTCCTTTAGAGTGGTAAACATAGGCTGACAGATGAACAGAGGGCTTGCGTTGTGATGGATGAGACTGTGGGATTGTGTCATCCAATGATGGGGGCATGGATCCCTCTCCCAACATAGCATGATACGGGGCTATACCAGCAGCTTCAGTTTTACACAGAGCAGCTGCAGCTAGTTTACTTTCGATTGAGCGAACAGGGGGTGGTGGTGGTGGTGTGGTCCCATGAGTTTGATGATGGCTGACACTTTCTATTTGAGGATTTACAGGCTTTATAGATTCCCAAGGCCTATCTCCTGACTGCTCTGGGGATGATGCTATTGTAGGTGCAACTTGTATATTTGGCTGATTCTTGGACTGCACTTGATGCTGACACTGAGAATAAAGCTGTGGTTGAGGTTGTGACTGCACCTGTATCTGACGCTGAGGCTGAAGAACCGCTATTGGCTGTTCCGGGGATTTTGTGGTTGGTACTGGCAATACACTTTCAGGACTCTGAACCTAAAAAATTAAAGCACAGTACATTATTTATTAATAAATTGTATATTTCCTTATGCTAAATATGTGATGTTAAGCAATGATGTTAACAATCTAACCTCAGAATTTGTTTGCGATGTGACCACAATTTCCTTTCTGCTGTTGGTGACTGTTGTGGTAACTTTGGTGGTGCAGTTTTCAGTGTTGGCTGGTGTCTTGCCAACAGAAGGCTGCTGCTTCTCTGGACTGTTGTGTGTGGAAGAAAGTTGAATAAGTTGGCTTGGAGAAGCACCTTTGCTGGGACCCACCGGAGTGACAGTGCCCTCTCTATTGCCAGACATATTGGTGGACTTGTTGCTGCCATTTATAATGAGATGCATGCTGGTGGATTGGGTTAGTGTTTCAGTTGGGGTACAGGCAGCAGATGAAGAGGAAGCAACAGGAAATTTGGGGGCATCTGCTGTTTCTTCTTGGGGAGTTTGCAGTTTAAGGGTGGGAGGGGGTGGCCAGGTAAGGGTTTCCAGAAACTCCTGTGACCTGGGAGGTGAAACAGGTGTGGAAGGTTGAGAGGATTCCCTCTGAGACAGAATAGTAGCCTGCTGAGCTGATTCAGCTAACGCTAAAGCCAGCATGCGGGCAGTGTTCTTTGGTTGGGTAGTAGGTGGAAGTAGAGAGACAGAGCTCACTGGAGCAGTGCTGTTTGGTGAGTCCAGAAGAACATCTTCTAGGGAGGAACAAAACAAAGTGTCTTAAACTTGAGATGTAAGCTAATTATCAAGAGTAGGACAAAAATAGAGTGAATTATTTAAGCAGTATCTAAAGTGTTAAAGGAAAAAACTTGAAAAAACCTGAAATCACAACGTAATAACGATATCAAGAGACTCTAACAAAAGGAATTCAAAGCAAGTATCACATTCTTACCTGGTTGCTCCTGAGCACTGATTTGTTGTAATGCATCTATCCCTAATGTCTCTTCATTCTCACATGAAGCAGATTTGGAGAGAAGCTCTAGATGAATAGCTTCACTTAATGGCAAATCAGTCGATTTAAAAGATAAAAGGCTAATCTTGGTTGGAGAATCCTGGATAGGTGGAGGAGAAGTTGCAGACGGCTGGTGCTCAGGGCTCTCTGATCCTCTACTAACCATGGATGTATCGATAGTTTGAGATATACGTAAGGGTGGCAACTGGACACATTTTTCACAGCTCTCAGAAGACTGGAACATGATTTTTTCAGAAGAGTTAGAAGCACTTCTAAAGGACGGACTGAGATCAGGAGAATGCTGAAGGCTAGTGTTCTTCGGTCTGACAGGTGAGACTGGTTCTGAGTCACTGGCACTGCCAGGACTTCTCTTAAGACTTACAGCTTCAATGTCAGAAGAAATAGCTGAGCTCTCTGCCAAGGGCAAACTGCATTGGAATGACATTGGGTCAAAGTCCAAGGTGGCCATGCCAATATCAGGGGGGCTCAAATCCACATCATCAGTGGAGCGTGGTGGGGATATGAGAGCTGGCACACAAATAGGACCATCGTCACCTTCACTGTCTCCATGGTCTATATTATCGTAAGAATTGCAGTGCTGTCGGCTATCCACTAGGTCAACATTAAAGGAAGTGGAGAGGGCGTCACTACTGGAGCGTGGCCTGCGAGGCCGGTACACTTTAGACTCTCCTAGGATTAAACAACAGACATAAGTTAGACTTTCCTGGGGTTATGACAGGAAAAACACTTTCCAACAGTACTACTGAATTACCTTCAACATTGTGCAGAGAACTAAGTGACTCCTCACTCTTCGCAGATCGAAGAGTGCCAGTATCCCCTCTACTTCCCCCTAATGCCATGGCTTTGAGTTCATTAGGTTCACTTGGGTTACGGTGCAGTTTGCGCTTAGACGCAGAGGAAGACTTTCCAAGGTTAAAAAATGACCGCCAACTGCCAACTGGTGACTTCTTTGATTTTGTAGGTTGCCTTTTTCTATATAAAATAAAGAAAGTCGTATTACACATTGATATTCGCAAAAAAAAAATAGTCACATTAAAACAAAGCCTACAGGAAAAATATGTTACTCTTTTTATTTTAATATAAATATACCTTTCTGTAGGGAACTCAATAACTGTGTGAAATTTGCCCTGTAAGGCAGCAGGTCCTTCACCCACTTCAATATACTTGCTATCTGCAGTAACAGGAGAGTTGATTTGTGCTTGTGTGCGTGCCTGAGCTTCCTCTAACGTAAGCAGCTTGGTGGAAGGTGAAGGTACTAGCAGCGATTTAGGACGAGACAAAGAGTTGTGACCTACAGAGTCAAAAAAATAATTAGGAAATAATAATTTAGTATATTGCTAATTCAGTTTTGCATATGGAACAGCATCTTTGTGTATACATACCAGCTCCTTCTCTGATCAGTGAACTCAGCTTAGGGCTGAAGAGAACGTCCACATGGTTCAGGATGAACTCAACCACAACTGACTGTATTCGTACCTCCATGAAAGCAGCTGTTCCACTAAAGCATGCAGACTCAATTTGCCTGGACCTGGTTGACAATTGAATGAGCAGTTAAGTAAAAAAATAAAAATAAATGTGATATAAACACTTAAAGCTTTAAAATCCTTATTGAAGCTTACCTCAGTAAGTTAGGGGCCCAAACAATGGCCAGATTCTTACTGTGCATGTTGGTCACGTAGCTAAATGCTGCCAGTCGTGACAAATGCCTCATCAGAAACTCCAATGTCCTAAAAACAGTTTATATACATTACACTTAATTCATCATCTAACTTATAAGAGTATCCCCTATAAACCCGATCCTATTTTAAGGAGTCAATTTTATGTATTGTGTATAACATCTTTAAAGCTACATATAACTCTTAGACGCACCCACAATTATTATTTATATTATTATAAGTTGAGGTAAATGCATAAGAAGAAATGTGTTAGTACAGCCTGCAGGGGGCACTGCACCCATTCTTCTTACCTGTAATGCGGCGGAGGCAGCTGCTGGATGACATCATGTATTTTGATTAGCCTCTCCTCATCTGTAGCTGCTGAAACTGCCTCCTAAACGGCCGAAAAAAATTAAGAGACAAATTATTGTCACTGTTGTCTAATGTCAGTGTTTTTAATAGAATCGTCATCCTCTCAGCCACTTCAGTCATGCCTAGCTCACACTAGGTACAACTTTCACATCACTCCGCTGGGCCAAGTGCACAAATCAAAAGCCTCAACCGCAGCTCTAATGGTCATCTTTATGTGAATGCTGCCATAGCAACCACTAAAATGTTTGTGGTGTACTTAACCCTGCCTATTTTATTTACAGAATGCTTTTTCCTAAAAATGTAAATGCATCTGCCCTACTCTGCATTTTGCATATGTAAATCAAAAGCATCACTACTCAGATAATAATAAAAGTTATAATTACATCTAATTAATCTAACCATAAAAAATGTTACTTCACACAGTGCTTAAATCATTAAACAAAAACAAAGAAATTTGCCAGCTGCTATGTAATACTGCTGATACAATTGATGTATCAATTGATACAATTGATTATACACATTAGAGCTGTTAATGAAATAAAAGCTAATCTGGTGGCATTGGGTTATGCACGTGAACATCATGTCTTTTGTGTGAATTATTTATGAGACCGATCTGCCTCCATACACTTTCTTGTTTCCAAACCACACTATCTATTAAGCTGCAAGCATTTATGTGTGAAAGTGCAAGCTGTTAACATCACTGCTGTCTCCATTTAGGATTTGCTTACCGAGAATTTCTCATAAAGTTGGTAGGTGAGCAGTGGGTTAGGCAGCTCTCGAAAATAGAGCTTGCACAGTGAGCCCACACAGTGGATATCCTGGATGTAAACATCTTTGGTCAGATCTGGGATCTGCTCTGAATCAAATTCATGGCTGAAAGGGGAAAGAAAAACATCACAAAAACAATTATACACCTATTAATAGAGGTTTATATGGAGAGTTATATTGAAATATTTGCAGGACTTAATAAAACGTAAACTAATACTTAACCAAGATGACAAAAGTAAATGTTCAATATCTTAAATTTTTATTAGTAGATGTGCCTTCGACTTCGTTAGGCTGAAATTTATTTGCACACTCATAAGCACGTATTAAAAATGTAGTGCACTATCTGTTGAATTTTAAAATAAACTAATGATTTTTTTCAAGGTCGATTTATTTTATTTACGGTCGTTTGCCATTTAAATTTCAAAATAGCATATATTCTCTTCCCGTGGGCTGACTGCGATGAAACAAAGCGTATATGTTACCTCAAGCTCGGCCAAATACACCTGTTCAGTAGCTTTTACGTGATGCGTAACACAGACAGACAAAAATTCCAAAAACCATCTTGATGTATTCTATTACTGGTCCTACATCCCCCCCCAAAGTTTTTTTTTTTCGCAAATATCCTTGATGTACTGACAAGCCAACTTTACAGTTTTATTATATGTGTAGACAGATTCACAATACTGCACTACTGTATTTCTAGATTTCAAACTGAGCAAGGGCGCGGTACTGAGCATGTTAACTTCTTTGTACTTTGTCCCCATGTCTAGTCTCTTCTACTAAAGTGTGTGTTCACACAGCATTTCAGTGAAACTCATAAAATTATTATAAATTTTTTTGCACAGACTTGTGGTGCCAGCTTGAGTACACATTGTCACTGAAGCTATAAAAGCACATACCAAATACTAGGGAGCTCTGAAACTCAAGTAATTATGTCCATGCAAAGTATTTAAAAAAATTGGTGTATTCAATCAGAATGCAGAATCAGGCACCTATTTTGTACCTAACTCTATCTTTGTAGATAACTGATTCATTTGTTTGGCCTCTCCAGAGAACTCGATTCTTATAAATATTTCCACTAGACACTTTACTGCCAACAGCTTTATTATAAAATTGTCTTTATAAAATGAACACAAGTACTTTTTGCCTCTTGATTTTCATGTCAGTGTATTACTTTCTCACACATACCGCAGTTTTTGGATGTTGGATGCAATCCCAGAGAGTCGATACATTCCATCCACAATTCCATGCTTCTCAATGAACTCTGTGCAGCTCTTAAGCACCTGGGGGACTGAGAATCAAGATTACGTATTAGTCACACCATGTGTTTCAATATGTTTCGCTTCAGTTACTGGAAACTACAATGTACGCTTACAAATAAAAACAAATTTTATCTCAAAGAATGTACATTTGCATTTGTACAATTGGAAAATGGTTTGATGTACAAATAATGTACAAGTGAGGCAGAATACAAGCCAAACTTAAAGAGTTAAAGGAGCCAAAAATTATACAAGGGTTTAAATCAGGGCAAGTACTTAGCAGGAGAGGCAGAAAAATAAACATTATGCACAATCTTTCAGGTCAGAAATGTAATACACAAAAATAGTATTTAAAACAGGAACCAAAGATCATTAACAAAAAGTAGAACAGCAAAATAATACTACTATTTATACCACAGTGCGGGTGAATTCTGCAATTTGAATGTTATACCACAGTGGTTTGCCAACTATTGCAATGTTATATTTATTAAGGCATGAAATGTCATACATGTTAACGGTTTATAGTTAGATGAAATGTGTCAAGTTAGTTCCTGTTCTCACTTATTTTACAGCTGCGATAAACAAGAATTCCTTCATCGTTCTTGCTCTTTTTTTTCTTCTTTTTCTCCCTATCATAAAACCAAACAAAAATAATTTCATAGAGAAATCAGAAGGTCTAAACTCCACTGTCCTTAAGGTTGCATTCAGACTCGTTACTGAGGACTCAGACAAGGATTCCAGTACACTTGACCCCAAAGTTTGGTAATGTAAACATGCTGTATTATGCCCAGGCATGGATCAGCATACCATGCTCATGTCCACTTGAAAAGGTGGTCTTTAGCATAGTACTGTATAGTATACTCTGGGACAACGTGAAAAAAAACATGAACGCTAACTGTACCTAAACATGGAAGTGGCTGTTTAGAACTTGACCTCATCAACACTTCTGACTCCTGTGAAATCAGTGCCTGAACGGCACTCACAACTCACAACTACACTGCTACAGGTAAAGTATAAAGGCTGTTTCCTGGAACAGCAATAATATTAGGCATAGCACAAAGAATGACTTGTTTACTTCTCTTTGTGTTTATTGGTGGCTTACAGCTAAACTAGGGGCATACTGCCACCTGCTGTATCAGAAAGTGTAAATAATCAACCTGGTATGAAAAAATATTACCAATGAGAAAGATGGCCAATCCAGCTATTAGACAATAATTGTCGAGCGGAATCACATAATTTCTGACTTCTGCATGGATGAAGTGGGTAACTGGATGTTTAGGTTTTGTGTCCACCATGCTAGGCAGCTAACTACAGTGAGAAATGCATATTTTTCTTCTCAAATATGAAACTATATAATCAGTGGTTTAGATTTAACAAACAAACATGTCTCTAAAGCTAATACTTGTACATGCTGTATGACTCATTTAACTTTATAACTCACACGATCATTCAGGGACACCGCTTGCACATTACAGGAATTTGACTGGGAGATATCGCCACATCCCCTGTATATTTGACCTCGCTCCAAGCCGTTTCCACATATTTGCGACATTAAAGGACATCCTAGGAGGCCTGTATTTTAGACATGAAGCAAGCAGTCTGATTGTGGCTCTGGTGTACTGAGAAAACTCTCTACCTTGATGAAACCCAGTCTCTAGTGAAACAACACTGAGATAAGTGCAGAAAAATAAAGGTGGTTTTTACTCTTATAACTGTCCCAGTTTGAATTGAATGTCTGTCATGGTAACAGCCATTTATACAACAACCATTATTTGCACTGTTTGTTACAAAGCAATGTTAACATTCTAAAACAATAGGGTACCTAGATTTCATTTTTTGTTTTAATTATTATTATTATAAAAAAGGCATGTGCCTTTTATGTGCATTCCTTATATGTTCAGAAAATTATGGTCAGTTTGTCACTGTTTACACATTTGCACAAGTTTATATGTTTAAAACTTAAAATCTTATTTAATGAAAAAAATGTCTTTATCAAACTGTTCCAAATTAATTTACCTTATTTACTTTATCACTGTAGCAAAAACGTACCACTACACCCCTACTGAAATTTTGCATAACACTACAACCCTCCTGATAACCTTTTTGAAAGTGCCGTTATACAAATAAACAAAAAAACAATTCTGACTAATCGAACTCAAGCATTCAATGTCCTGTGGAATTTTCTAACAGTGCTTCCTGTTGTAATTTAAATCCCAATTTTTTTTTAACAATGAACTTTGAGGTGGTAACTCTCCTTGGTCACATAACAACCATTGCACAGATGTAGACTACATTAAACTTGTTATGGTTTTGGATATGTCTGCAAGATCATTCTTTTAGATTTCACAGTAGAGCACTGATTTTAGTGTTAGTGTAATTTTAGATTTTCATAGAGCACTGGGTGACTAATTGTTAGAGGCAAAGAATTATTCAATTAATCTGTCCAGTTTAAAAACTGCCTTTTTTTTTTTTTTTTTTTTTTACAATGTCTGGCAGACCCCAAAAGATTGTAGGCCTCCAACCCAATCTTGCAAGACTTTAGACAAGCAAGATTAGAAAAGATAGACATCCCTGCCCTAGCCTCCTGTTTCCTAGAAAAAAAGATCCTTGTGATAAGTAAAACTCAGTCTTAGAAGCAGCTGTGCAGCAGAATTCCTGACGGTGCATTTGAAAATTCTCAGGCAGGATAAAACCACTTCTGAGCCACCACTTTCACACTCATGAGGCCAAAATGGTTGCATTCTCTTGTCTCTGGTGTAAGAATTGTAATACATTATTGAGGCCTCTTAATTAAAGGAATGAAAGAAAGTCTAGTGTTAAATACTCACTTACTTTATCCTGTATTCAGGGTTGCAGGGGGCCTGTAGCCTATCCCAGGAGACTTAGGGCACGAGTCAAATTCAGAAAATAAGACCAAGACTTTGAAAATGTAAAAATACTGAAAATATTTTTTCTAAGAACAAACTGATCTCCAGAGATAAAAAGTTCTGCCTTTTGTAAAAAAAAAAAAAAAAGTATTTATAAAATTGGTCTTTAATTAATTAATGTCAAAATATCAACTAGTATGTAAGAGAACTTAGCCAGTATAATTTATTCTTCAAATATAACCATGTTTGAGCAGCCAAGCCAAATTGTGTGGGGCTGTTTAAAAGGAACCAGAGGTAGCTCAATGTAGATTTTGAAGTCAGACAAACAGAGCAGTGTTGCTGGCTACCAGGGAGCTTTGAATCAGTGGAAGAGAAATCTTCAGACACTGCCTTCCTAACCAATTCAAGCTGACCTTTACACCCTCTTAAGCCGGAGATTGCCGTGGCAACAGAGCCAAGTAGGCTTGGCCAGCATGGTTGCCGAGGGTTGTTGAACATTTCTTCAGGCCACACAGACAGCATTTACAAACCAAAGATGGAAACCAGCCAAGGCCTTCATAAGACGGATACATTGGCCTCTATTTAACCCGAGTAGTGAGTAGGGGGGTAAAAATAACACAAAAACAAACCGGTTTAAAGGACTCACCATCATGGCCGGAGTTGAGAAGGTGTTCTCCCAGGTCACAGCCGAACACCCTCTCTCTGAGGATCCCTCGCTGCTTCAGCTTCTGCTTTGTGGGCCGGGACTTCATGAAGGTGCGCAGAAATGTGATCAGCTTCCCGTGCTTCTTGGATACTGAAGAAGAATAAATACCTTTATTTACTAAACAACATTTATGTTCACTTAAAAACAATCAACCAGCCACAAGTGAATGGACAAACACCGGTAACTTTTATTAAACTAAACTATAACGTCCTGGCAGCATGTACTTAGTTAATAAATCATACTGTTTTTTTGCCTATTGATATTATTTCTGTCACAAACATTAACCCATGGATTTTCCTCTTCTGTGAGATCACCACAGCTCTGTTTACTAGCCATGAGTTAGGTCACCAAGTAGACAAATGACAGTAAATAAATGGCATTGCATGTCATAAAATCTTTCAAACATTTATTAACCATCAATAACAACAGTCATAACTTGGAGATGCAGTCAGACATTAAATCAGTCACAAACTGCTCCTTGTTAACTTCTTGCTGAGACTGGACACTTCTGCACTGTTCACAAACATGTGTTGTCTTTAACAAGTATTTGGTGCTTCTGGGAATATTAGCCATGGAGCAGCCTGTTCTCTAATTCACCAGCATCACATAAGAATCTGTTTCCAATAAGAACTTTTCATATTTTTAAGACTAAAAAATTCACCATTTCTGATGGGCATCAATTACTGAATAATATTCCGTATGTCAGAATCATAAAATGAGTATTAATAAAAGATTGGGAATAATACAGAATAAGAATATACATGATGTCAGTCTTTGTTAAGTTCTGTCAAGAAATACTTTTTGATCCTCCACTGACACCGTGCTAGCAAAGTCTAACAAAAGGCAGCTTGTCAATTTGACCAAACAGCTATTGGTAGATCCAAATTTCTCGAAAGGGGACACTTTATACTTCTATTTTCATAGTCTATTAACATTAGTTCGTTGTACAGCTGGCAGAGCAATACTGGGTGGAGTGGTCCACTTCCCACTCTTTGAATTCATGATGTAAAGTCATATTGTGCCAGATGAGCAGAAAGAGCCAAAATCTCATGCTGCAACATCCTACATCATATCTAACAAATGCTCAAAGACTATCTAATGCTCTTAGGGCCGCAGCCTAAAAAGGCCTAAATGTTTCGGCCACTAAGCCACCCATTAATATTTGAATAAATCTTTGCACATAGTTCATTGTTGAAGCAAAAATGAAGTAATGCTGGGCTTCAGTCAAGTCGGTCTGCTCTACAGCATTCGCTTACGTTAAGTGCTGACTCTCACTGCCATGCATATTAAATCGTGCAGCCTGGGCCATATAAAACAAATGAGAAACTCTTTGAGTAAACAGAGGAAAAAAGGACCAGGGGAATAATGAACAAAGAAATACCACAGAAAATACAAACAATCTTTTGGAATCAGAACCAAAACTCAACAAAAAAACAGTCTGTTTAGGAGTCAAACTTTAGGGAAAATAGTTCGTAAAATCCTTATTCTTACATTCACAATTTTTTTTAAAGGTCAACAACCAAATGTTGTATATAAGGCCTTCTTGGCTGCATTTCTGTAGGAATACAGAAAGCATTTTATGGATAATCCAAAAAATCCACCTGGATCTGGAAGGCGTTTGAATCATAAAAATCAGCTGTTGCTGGAAACTTGGAGATCATGTGCAGCTGGTAAAGCTGCCGAGGTAACGTTTGCTCACACATGAAGGACTATAAATGTGGTATATATTCACAAACACACACGCAGTAATAAAAGTTGTCAACAATTACCAGAATAATTTCCATCATACACTATCTTCTTTGCTCCAAATATAGGCTTTTAAAACATGGCACCCGTGTATTCCATTTCCACAACCAAAAGCCGATCCCTAGTTACCACCCTATACCATCACTTTGAAACAAGTTTGTGTTTGAGCCCTGGTCTTACCTATTTTTCTTAACAATGCCTAATATTTACTGGCACCCCTATAAGCTCTTATGAACAAACTATAATATTTAACTTTATTATGTTTTGCACAAGTGCTCAGGAACTCATAATCAGTCATCTATGCCCTCCCTGGGGTATACATATCAGCAGACACAGAGGCCAAATTCATTTAATCATCAACTTAGGGAAGATTAGAGTCTTAAATATTAAATGTCACTAAACTGTGTTGACTTTCATAACAATGCTGATACTATGCTGCTTTTGTCATAAATTCCATCCTTTACGACAAATTACTCTCTATAATTAAGATTCCGAAATTTGAACGCTCATGCTAAAACTGCCTATAGTGCAATCATATTTATCAACTCAAAAATCTCTAAATAACCAGTTTAGTCTCTGTGGCAATTTGTTCTGAAACTTTGATGTCTCCAAAGACCAATGTTTACTGTCTCCAGAAATTATACACTGCAGTTCCTATCTATATCTATATCTATCTATCTATCTATATATATCTATATATATATATATATATATATATATATATATATATTTTTTTTTTTTCTCACAATGAAAACAACCATGACTGCACTGTAAACAATAAAAATACATTTATAATAATAATAATAATAATAATAATAATAATAATAATAATGACAGACTGCATTACAAATATCTCAAAGTAAGAATACTGAATGTACTTAATAGTGGAGGTTTCCCTTTAAGGACATATGATTCTGCCAGTTACATAAAACCACAATGGACAAAACCGGAAGATGTGTGCTTTCCTTGTCAGTGGAATTTCTACTGTTATGGCAACATCCCAAAGCCACTCTGACACTTAACC
Organism: Clarias gariepinus; assembly: GCF_024256425.1. Taxonomy (NCBI): domain Eukaryota; kingdom Metazoa; phylum Chordata; class Actinopteri; order Siluriformes; family Clariidae; genus Clarias; species Clarias gariepinus. Next base: position 9,740,058 of record NC_071118.1, on the reverse strand, counting down.
AAACACCTTGTCTGCAATGAATTTGCTCATCAAAAAGCTGAAATGTAAAACAAACCAGGCATTTCCTGTCCTACTTTTTAAAGGGCCAGGAGAACCATAAATATGGAATTCACAGATTTTTCACAGACAAGACAAACACACATTCATTGGGGACCAGAGAAGCTATAGATAATGTGTGCATGCATGTGTGTGTTTCTGTCCCAGGCTGTATCTAATCCTGGCTGAGAAGACACAGACATATGAAAACTTTGACATAGTAATAAATATTACTGTGCTGATGTTTAAAAAAAAAAGTGCTAAATGGGATGCAAAGGTTAAACTGAGAACACAGAAAGGGGAGGTGGGGGAGAGCCTCAGTTTCACACTGCTTTATAAATAAATGATATCATTTATTATGCATTATCGTCCTTTAGCCAAGACACTTGTTAACCGCTGTGTATATTCACTTGCACGCTAGAATGAAGATACTGTGGGGTGTCTTAAAAAAGACATTTTCATTAGGGCTAACGATAGAAATAAAGCTAAATAATTTTAAATAATGTTGTTTACACTTAATGTCCAAGTATAAATCATAGTGTAAATATAAAAATGAAGAACTAATCTGTCTAATGTAGTGGAAATTATTCCAAGTTAATATTTAAAGCTCTAAACCTTCACCACAATCACTTAGTCTTCTTGAAGACTATACTGAATATTTAAGCTAAATGATTTAATATGATTTTAAGGTGCTTAGGGACTACTATTGCACATTTAATTATCTTTAATACTACAATATGTATACCTAAAAAAAATAATAATAATAAAACACACACACACTTAAGTTTTAAATGAAGCTAAAAAGCCATTGATAAGGGTAGGTCCAGGTCAGTGTCCTTTACCACAGTTTACCACAGTGTATGAGTCAGGGAGGTAATATGACACTGTCATAACTGAAATCACATATTTGTAAAAACAAGTTGCTGCCAAATTATATTTTCTATTAGTTAGCCCAAAATGATCTGAACATAATTTAAATAATGTAAAAATGAGCCGAAAGTAAATCTTTTCTTTAGTGATAGTCAACATAGACAAATAACTTCACATCAGGGTGAATAAGTATCTCTCTCTCTCTGTCATCAGTCAATCTAAGGAAACCCTTTAACACTTTTAGCCGTTGCTCATACACCACATTGTTGTCATTGTTCACCGTAAATGAGTTTAACGACCCCAACCTTGTAACCCGATATCTAGCAACTGGCTAACGTTAACGCCGGACAAGTCGCTGAAAACACGCCCTGTGTATTAAACCGACTCAATATTCACATCTAAACTACAAAGTAGACCAGTTAATCCTTACCTCAAGACGACCACCGGGACCCGTGTCTTAACTTTGTGTGTGAAAATGAACTCATTCCGGGAAAATCCGTGACCTGAGAGAAGTCTGAGCGCTGGAACGTTACCTCAGGTTCAGTTGTCGAGTCGGCAGCACGAGCTCGTTTCAAAACCGTCAGCGCGTCACGCGCACACTCCCTTCACTTTCCCTCGCTCAGCTCACAGTGCGCGAGCGTCCTAAGGGAGGAGAAACTGTTCCCCTCGGTGAGCTACAGTAAGTTACCCCTCTCACATGCTCCTTCAACGGTTGCCCTGCCTCCCGGATCAGCTTTCAGCCACCAAAACCAGTAACCGATACCAAGCGACTGAAGTGAACCGAATCGAATCCCTCTCAGGACGGTTTCATCCCGCGGGCTGAGTCTGTGAAGGACACGCTTGCTTCGGCTCAGCCAGAAATAAACCTTATGCATGGAAATCATTAACTGTCTTTCTGCATTTCCTCCATAACACACATTCATTATATCCACTATATGTTGAAAAATGCGAATAGCAAATTACTTTGCATAATAAATGAGCTAGGTCAGGATGAGTGAATCGATACTAAAATACCAAAACTTTCAATTCTGAAAATTTCCTTTAAAATACTTTATTGACCTTCATTAATCTGGCTGAATATGAATGGATTTATCAATAAAGGCATTAAATAATGTCCCTCTAAATTAACAATAAGATTTATCGTCTTATCTTATTCAAATATATCAATTTAAATAACTTCAGTTTTTAAAAACAAGCTTATCCTACTTGTGTTCCTGAGTTTCTGCATATTTACTTTAGAGACCGGAATCAGGAGTCACCACCTGATACAATATTATAACTGGACCTGCCAGTGCGATGCAAGTCTGTAAGTATGGAGATTTTATAAATATTCCAATTTGGTATAACCTTTAAAGTTCCATGATTAATTAAAGTCCTTATACTGTTAGTTTTTTTTACTTAAAAACCAAAGGCAGCATTTAAACAATGACAAACTAACTTTAAATACCACAGCTTAACAACTGTTAACAGACAGGATGTGAATAAAAAATCTCAGAATATGGGTTGCTGTTTATAAAGTACATCCATTGACAAAATGTACAGAGTTTGATGTAAATAATGATCATCTCTTTACAACTCAAAGCAAATTGTAAGTTGTCAAAGGTACTCCTTAGGTAAACTGTAAAAGGTCTTAAACAGTTTGTGATGGTTCAGGAGGAGTTTGGAATAGTTTATAAAAGAGTCGAAAGTAAATTGTATGTAATTCGGAACTACACTGTAAAATTTGTAGGCAATGGGCATACGATTTCAAACAGATGTGTGACAATTTTGCACAACCTCGTAGCAGTTTGGGAATGTAGGAAAGTCGCTTCCTATAATTTTATACATCCTGCTGATGCTCTCCAATGGCTAAGTTGCATCATTGGAACTGGGGTAGTGCACTGGTTAAGGCATTAGTCCAACAGTTGTAGGCTTGCAAGTTGCTGCTGTAGAGCCCTTGAGCAAGGCCTTCAAACTTCATCTGCTCAGATGTAGAATGAGAAAAAATGTAAACGACTCTGGATAAGGGCATCTGCCAAATTCTGTAAATGTAGTTTTGTCACCATCAACTCTTTGTGAGCTTGTCTTTCATAGAGTTTTCTTGGGTGTCAATAAATGCAGATCTGCTGTGCTGTAGTTAATTGAGTTAGGTTTTACTCAGCATTAGGAGAAATGTTAGTGCACCTGAGGGTGCGGGAGTGAGGCTTTAAAGTCATTTTGGCCTACAAAAACATTGCTGCGAAAGCTAGATTGACGCACATAAAATACATAACAAATGGTGGCTGAATCCTGACAAAAAACATACACATTTGTCTTACTATTGTACTACTGACATAATTATTAATGCAGTTAATTACCATAATGCCTACGCCCAGAACTAAGCTTAACCTTGGCCTCAATAACCAAAAGGAAACTTTTGCAACGTTTAGGTTATTTTTGTTCCTCACGAGGACCTCAGGAACCAATTGTCCTTACAAGGCAAGACCTCATGGAAAATATTGTCTCATTACGACATAAAAGCATGCCCATGTACATGCAAGTATTTTCAAAATATCGACATTGGTATTTCAACTGTTATTATCCTTGATAACAGTTAATGTGCATAAGGAAAGAGAAAGAAATCCAAAGTCAAAAAGCTGTCACTGCACATCCCAACTTTTTTTGCAATGGAATAATATATTGCTTGATATGGAAGCCAAAGTCTATTAATTTAGCAAATTAGAAATGGCTGCAGTGTTGACACTGTTTTTCAGTATGCACAATAAAACAAATTATTCTGTAACAATTGAACAATGATATAAATTCTCTTTTTGTACAGTAGGTACGTTTTAATGAGCAAGTTTAAATATTAAGCCAAATTTAACACAACCCAATACCCAGTGATAGCTGTACAGTATATTCAGAAAATATAGTGTTCATACTGTATAGATTAAGTATTAACAGACACTAGATAAAACTTGTTTGCTCAATAACATTAGTAAAAATGACATCTGTGTTGTGGGATGAAAGAAAGAGAAAGAAGGAAAGAAAGAAAGTGTGTGCATGCAGCATGCAACACTAGAGTCACTCATCCATTTTCCTGATTCACACAATTCCAAATGTTCACAGCGGAGGTCTGTGCACAGTACAATCATTTACTTCACATACACACAGGGGACAGGTCAGACAGGAAATGAAGAATGCCTCAGAGAAGGAAAAAAGGCAGTCATTACTACATGTCTCACAAACTCAGCTGTCTTGGCTTGTTTACCAAGCCAGCTGCCCTTTGCTCTTGCGAGAGGAAGACATTGGTGCCTCACCAGGAAGTTACAGATCCAGAGAGAGATAAGGAACTACATCTGGACTAGCACCTGCTATGACTGAAAAATTCTTCCATAAATGTTGCTTCAAACTAAACACTCTTTGAGTGTATGGTTTTACAGGCAATTTCAAAATGACTGACTACAGGAAAAAAATTGAATTATAATTTTAGCTTAAACATAGAGTATATACTGATTTTTCCTGTGAAACTTGTTTTTAAAATGCCACACAATACCTAAAAAGATATAGTGGAGCTGTGTCTGAATTAGCATAATTAATGTAATATCCAGAAATCTCCTATAAGAAAATGTTTGCAAAAAAATGTCAGAGGGTATGGAAACTCAGTAGCAACATAACTCATCACTGCAGTCAATGCATCAAAATACATTTTTGACCTTTATATTGATGATATAAATTTGGATGGTTTCATTTAGCTTGGTTCTATGCAAACAGCCATGCTACTGTATTGAATTTAGACCGCTGGATATCAATAAACTACAATGCCTGATGTTTGAGAAAACAAAAATATAATTTCCTGTCTTTTGTTTTGACGCCTGTTTGGGATCATTATCCACTTATCCCTTAACAAAAGGATCCTTATATGGTCAAGTAAAGTATCACAAAAATAAAGTATCACAGTACTTAGAGAGAATCATCATGTCATCCATCTTCTTAAGCACACCTGGTCCACCAAAAGCAGTCCAAGCCATCAATCTTACATTTTGTATGGGGTTATTTAACCAAAAAACTCCAGTCGTGTATCAATAGTAAACATTTGATTCATTTGAATTGATATATAGTTCCAGCACAACTTGACATAGTTTGAATGCTGATTTTTAATTATTAAAAAAAAATTCCCAAACCCAAGATTAGTCCAAACTACAGTATGTAAGTCTGAAACTGTAATATTTGGGGCTTTATTTGCTTTCCTTACCATCTGTTACACTGTGTTTACTTCCTTTCAAACTAATCTTTTTAAAGTATTAGTCAACTTGCATCAGATAACAACCAATAAACAACAAAAAACGTGTGTGCAATTCCACAGTTTTATCTAAGGAAGACAAGATGTGATTAAAAGGAACTCTAGCTGAATTATATTACTGTAAGTATGCCCATATTTGCGTTGGGAGTCGTTTTTTTCAGGGGTGCCACTCTTTTTGTCACATGATGAAAAAAAAAAAAAAATATATATATATATATACATACACTAGAAGAATAATGTTTCTTGGAAAAGTTAAATAACCAGGTCTTTACCATATGTTTATTTTACATACCATTTTAAGCTGTTAACAGAATTGGCACCAATTCTATCGGAAATGTTGTTAACTACACGAAGCACATTTCTGTACGTAAGCCCATTTTTAGATCAGCCATATGTTCCACTTCATGTTCTCAGACAAGGAAACATTTTGCTTAATCATTAACTCAAGACGTAGGTTTGGGTAAATAAATTAACGATTCATAACGAGACAGTGCTTCACATGCGGCCATGGGATAGCCTGAACTCTTAATCTGCTGGGGAGCTAAAAAAAAAAGGCTGTATTTTAAACACTGTAGGGTAGCCTAGAAGAATGTGTGATTGAAGTCACTGTAAAGAGACTGTAGTTCGGATTGTCAGAGGACAAAGCTGGAATGATTTTATAGCCTTGATTTAACTTGGGTTAGTAAATCAAGCTTTGTGAAAGTGAAAACATGGTCATTCTACCAGTACAGCTGTCTGACAACTGCTTTGGGGCAAAGTTTAAAAATCAGTGCTGTAATAATGGATCTAATTGTCAAATGCAATGCAGATTAGGAGTGAAAGATGACAAATTTAAACTGTGGATTCTACAGTACATCAATAAACACACACAAAGCACAAACTTTTATATTAAAAAATCGCAATGAAAAAGATTAGGAGCATTAGAAAGAATAAGCAGTAGGACAAGGAAGGTAGCTAAAAAGTCAAGAATGCATGTTCATATATTTGTTACACAATAATAACTCCTACAAATCCTACACATTAAAAAGTAGTGAGGAGTCAAATTAGACACACTAGAGCGCCAGTATTAATGAAGACTCTTATTCATTAGAAGCAGCAGCAGGTGGACAGACACAGTGGTGGATTTGGAGGTTAGTCGGTGATTAAGAACACAGAGGAACAGTTTCGTCTACCTGAGCTCAGCCTGTAGGGGTTTAACGGGTCGGGTGCCAATGCACTGTCCTGCTTTACATTTTCCATCTCCAAATCTGCATGCAGGAGAAGAGAGAAGCAGTCGAGCCTGTTAGGGAACACGGGAACAACAGCTGCCTTTTGCCCTCTACTTAACTTGCCAGTTGTGACTTTGTAAGAAGAGAAAGGAGAAAAACATTTCCTCCTGCATTCCCTGTCTATTAGGCAATGTTTTACAGCACTTCAGAGTGCCTGACAATAAACAAGCTAGAGCAATAAAATAGACTTAAACAAAAACACATTACTATGATGGAGGGAGCTTTGTGTCAGAGTGCTTCATAATCCCAGAGGCTTATTATATTCATTATATTGCTTAAAGAATGATTAGCTTTGTAAACACATGCAGCCTAGTCAATTGTTAAAAATTTGTCTGATAGTTTCATCAAAAAAGAAAAAGCTGAAGCACAATTTGCAACCGGATAATCAAAGTTTGTTGATTTCAATCATTGTTTTCTAGACTTCTGATTATTTTTGCCTGCTCCATTAATACACTTTATCATAAATGATATGCTAATGTTTCATATCTATAGTTCTTTAAGATATGCAACACAAATTTAAACATGCTACATAAATAAAAAATTATCATCTGACCATAATCATGTAATTAAATTCAGTTACTATCATAACTTTAATGTTTGGAAATCACCTTGCACATATCTTTTTACAGTGATGAAATCTTTGCATATTTGTCACATTAAAAAAATTTGATCATGTGTGAATGCTGATTTAGCACAAGAAATCACTTAAATAGAACCTGATTGAAAAGTGTAGTACATTAAAAGATCTCAAAAAGCAACACATTATGCTGGGATCGAAAGAAATTGACATGTATCAGTTTGGAAAGCATTACAAAGCCATTTCTAAGGCTTTGGGACTCCAACGATCTACAGTGAAAGCCATTATCCACAAATGGAGAAAAATTGGAACAGTGGCCCATCTAATGAATTGCTGGCCTCAAATCCACTTGAGATGCTGTGGTATGACCTTAAATGCCTAAAGGCCCTCAAATTAGGCTGCATTAAAATAATACTGTAAAGAAGAGTGTGGCAAAATTCCTCCACAGTGAAATGTGGCACAATCAGTTATTATGCTTAGGGGGCAATTACTTTTTCACATAGGGCCAGGCAAATTTGGGCAGCTTTCCCTTAATGAATGAAATCAACATTAAAAAAAAACTGCATTTTGTATTTACTCAATGTATCTTTGTGTAATATTAAAATTAGTTTAATGATCTGAATCATTTAAGAGTGACAAATATGCTAAAAAAATAATAAATCAGCGCAAATACTTTTTCACAGCTCTGTTAATAATAAGGTAAGCTGCTCATTGAGGAAAAAGGGGGGGAAAAGACCATTTTAAAGGAGTGACTGCAGTAAATTTTGACATGATAAAAAATTAAATTGGACAAAAAGGGTTATAAGCATCCATTAAATTCCAAACACTGCATAAATTCACACTTCTCTAATTATTATAGTAGCATCGACGCTTAATGCTGCTTGTCGGTAGATTTTTTGTGCAATATGATTCGTTTTCAAAAAAAGTGCTGAGATGCAAAATCATAAGGATTAGAGAAAATCTTTCCATATAAACAAACGACAAGGTAAATTATTTACGAGAGACAGAGAGAATGTATTGGCTACGTATAGTGTAGATCAGTGAGGCATTTAAAGAGAATACCAGCACGCACAGGGTGGGAAGAGACTCCAGGAGGCCGGCCGCAGAGCAGAGCAGGGGGACGCTGAGGGCGGGGACGGTAAAGGGAGGCACAGTGATACATCATTACACATGCATGGGAAATTACAACACACTCAAGCAAATCATGAACATACATCACATATAAAAAAGAAAATCACAGACAATCAGCAAACATGCAAGCAGTAAAGCGAAAAAGCAAACGCAGGAATCATGCAGCGTGTTGCTTCCTCAGGATCAGCCTGCACCAAGTTGCCCTTTGCAATCAACATGTTTTACCTCTTTCCCCTGAACTCACTTGTGTGTTAAATACTGTGTCATTAAATTCCAGCACTGACAATTCTTACCTTGGGGGGGAGGGATTTAGTCCACACACAGCATAGTGATTAGTCAAACCATAATCAGTCACAACTTCAGATATGTTTTAAGAGATGTGAGGCGCAAACACTACAGAAGTAGAATAAAAGGTCTGCACTGTCAGAAAGCTCTCCAGAGGACTTGGCAGAGCAGTCGGTCCAAAGCATGATGTAAGGCTGCCTGAGTGTGATCTGTGACTGCTCTAAACATGACAAATTTAATTACACACCCGGTGAGCGTTAGTGTTTAAAACCCTCCATTTCACACTTCCATTAATCATGACATTTATTTGTTTCGAATTTGTAGTGTTTGGCTGAGTAGCTGTTTTCTTAAAATGCTCATGAGATCAAAACGAATGTTTCAGAGATTTTAAGAATCATGGTCTGAGTTGTGATTATAAACGTTAAAAAATATATATGGCATATATGCTCCTTCAATGGAAAACATAAAAAATTTGGTAACCCACTGTGCGTTCTTGTCTTGCAAAGTCAGTGCAGTGTAAAACAAAAAAGAAAGACTTGGGTGTGATACACTACATGGACAAACTTATTTGTCCAAACCAGGTAATCAATGAATTCAGGTGTTTCAATCAGGCCTGTTATCCCCGGTGAAGAGCCATCTCAATGCTCCAGCATCCCAAGATATCTTGGACCATGCTACGCTTCCAACTTTGTGGCAACAGTTTGATGTAGGCCTATTTCCATTCCAACATGACAGTACCCCAGTGCACAAAGCAAGGACTATAAAGACATGGTTTGATGAGTTTGATGTGGAAAAACTTGACTTGCTCACATAGAGCCCTGACCTCAACCCCACTGAGCAATTTTGGATGGAACAGAGATTGTGAACTAGGACTTCTTTTCCAACATTAGGAAGAGTGGAAGCTGTTATAGCTGCAAAAGAAGGACCAACTCCATATTGAAGTATTTGGATGTATTTGGATGTATTTGGATACAATGCCAGTGCAGTTTCAGCCAAATACTTTTGTCCATATAGTGTATGTCTATAAAATGATTGCAACAGAGCAATGATTAAAGACCAAGAAAAAAAGCTTAAGGTACAGTATATCCAACATGATTTAGCTTCGTTTTAGTAGAGGAGAATGACAACTAATGACTAATGACCACTCTGTATGCACTTTATAGACCATTTCAACAAGGCAAACTCTAACAAATCCACCACGTCTGTTCCTAAAGCATTTTAAAAGTAAAACTGTAAGAACAAAATGACTAGCTCAGAGGTTCCCAAAAACAGATGTAATAAATTTATCTGGCTTATCCTGATATGCATCATTATGTCCTCGTTGATACAAAGAGACAGTAAAAGCTTACATAATTTTGAAACTTACAATGATATTTTTTTAGGGAAGCCATGGGACATATTTGCTCATATTATGCAGAAGACATTTTTATTTTGCGTTGTGACTTTGAAAAAGGCTTTGTCTAAGACCTGCTCAATCAAAATTAAGAAGGTAGGGGGAGTTGTAATCAGACATGGTACTTGTAAATCTCGATAAGTTAGCTAGCTATCTGGTTATTTTTTATTTGATAAATAAGGTGACATTATATATTTAAATATTCAGGCTACTGTAGGTGTATCATTCATTCATCTTCTATACCACTCATCCTGTAGTGTTTCGGGAAGCCTAGAGCCTATCCCAGGAGACTTTGGGCACGAGAGTTTGGGGTACTCCCTGGACAGGTTGCCAGTCCACAAACAATCAAACACTATGGCCAATTTGGGAATTGCAGTTAACCTAATGAAGCAAACCCACCAAGCACAGGGAAATCATGCACTCCTCAAACACAGACCTGAGGTGGAATCTGAACCCTCAACCCTAGAGGTGCGAGGACACAGGTCAGTGTATTAAACTCTGGTTAAATCTCTATTAGATGTGTCAATGGCTTTGTCATGCAACAACAGTGTTTTTAAGTGTGTAATATTTCCAAGAAGTTAAGATACACTGAGATCTGCAGTTAGTGTCTCTTTTCACTGCATCCGCTTAAGAGCTTCACATGCAGCGATTTATCTTTTTAAAATCAATACACTTTAATTTCCGAAAACAAGTTTTCCTGGCCTGAGGGAAGATCCAAAAACTGAAACGCATGTCTCTAATTTTAGTCAGAACATCCTACTGCTAGATCACTAAACAGACCTATTATAAACTCTTCACTAATTTTCTTTTCCTCAATGGTGTCTGAAACACAAAATCAGACACCATCTGAAATAACATTGCATGAATATCCATCTGAAATTATATATGTACACGAGCTTACAAACACCCATGGCTCACTTAAATAAAGAGTGGGACAATAACAAAGGGCCAGTTATGACGGTTGGGATTTAAGCTTGTGACCTCCTAACAATCTGGTAAACACATCTGTGCTAAAACGCTTGAGAACAATGTCTTTAATAAGCTGAGTATAACTGAATATGTGGAAACAACTGTACAAAAAGTGTAAAGCATAAAATCGAAATAATTGCGTACAAAAGAACTGCTGGGAAAAACTGTAGATGGTAGCGACAGCTTAGGCAGAGCCCATATTAACACGTGCGCAGCAGATGGACCGTACGCTTGAAAGATTTCACATCTCTCCCACTCAGTTTGTCAACGCTTTCAAAACCAGAGCTGACAAAAACTGTCAAAGGAAGTGAAAAATATTTCTCTTGAATTAAAAAAAAAAAACTATATTTCTCTTCAATTAAGGACTGTACAGTAACAGAAGGACATGTTCAGTGTCTCCTACACACAGTCAGATGTCATCCAGTGTTTTTGTTCAGCATCTGATTCTGTTCTTACACACTCACACACACTTCTTCACAGCGCTGCTCGCTCTTCATAATCACTCTCATCCACCATAAACACACAATCCACCTGCTTAAATATCGTATGCATGTCCTGCGTAAACAGGATTTAGATGGTGTGCAAGCTCGAAATCCCACGCACATGACTGACTTTCTGCTTGTTCTGCATCTAATCTGTTTTTATGCCCTTCCATGCAGGTAAGGTGCACTGCGAAGGGTAAATAAGGGTTGTTACATGATAAACACTACCATTCTGTGTCCATACAATATGCTTGTATATATTGGTACCTGGTTTTGGCACTGAATTGGTGACAGACTGAGGGACCTTGTCGTTAATCAGCTCTACGCACTCACTGGGAAAGAAGCCAACCTGGAAAGAGAAAACACTGATCATGATGGAGGGAAACACAGAGGCAGTTGCATCTCTCATTCTGCATCACTAAACATCTACCTCACAGAAGTGTCATCATACCAATGCAAAGCAGAACTGTTAACTACTATTCTTCTGAAACATTAATCTGTTTTTGAATGATTATTAATACAATAGATAATTATCTGGTTTGGCTATAAAGGATATAACCTATTAAATGTGTACTATTCAGATGGGATAACATTGCTGAACTTATGTCTGGTAAATAGTGTCACAGAAAGATATGCTCAGATACTCTATAATCACTTTCCACACATTGTCTGCATAAATTCCAGTAAAGGGAGTGTCTTCTCACTGCACGCATAGCTATTAAACTAATAATTCCATGCATATCACATACACCTCATTTTAAGTGATTGTTATGACTCTTACTTTATTATTAAAGACTGCACCTAGTATCAAAACCTACCCAAAACCCAGAGAAAATCACCGGAAGTGCATGTGTGTGTCGGGAAACCCCCTGTGAATACGTGTGTCTGGAAAAAGGATTCATTATTTTACCTTCTGTAAAATAACTGGTAAACATATGTCCAGGTAATATTTATCCTGTCTAAATTAACATCCTCAATTCTGTAGGAAAAGAGATTTTGCACTTTTTCTTACAAAGTGCAGGTTTCTCTTTTTCTTTCCCAAAAACTAAAACAATGTAACACCTGAAGGACAATTTATTGATGATGTTCAAAAAGCTTCATTTACAAGCCATACTTCTGGCAGCTTTAGGTAAGTTATTGTTATCCTAGCTTGGGTGTAGCCTAATTACATGTTCCACTAAAACAGCTTACTATTGATCTCTATGGCAGTTGCATTATATCACTTGAGCAGCAGAAACCTTGGACTCTAAGGGTTTTTTTTGTGCTTTTTCGCAAAGGTTTGGACACATCTTTTCCTTCAGTGGTTTTTCTTTCATATTTTCAACATTGTACATTGATACTGAAAGCATTCAAACTAAGTGTTAAACACCCGAAAATATGTTTTAGCTACTACATTTAGCTTGGCACACTCATGGTATTCTCTTATCAAATACACAAGGTAGTCATCTGGAATGGTTTTTCAACCCACATGTGCACTTTAAAAGGTGTGCCCTGTCAAGAATTTAATCTGTGACATTTCTTGCCATCTTAATGTGCTTCCTTAGTTGTTAAGGTTAAGTCAATGGCCATATTAGTGCTACTGCTAACTGCTGTACAAATCCAAGAAACAATCAGTGAAGTAAAGTCAATCTGAAAAAACTTTGAATGTATATTAGTGCAGTTGGCAAAACCACCAAACACTATAATGAAACTGGCTCCATCGCAGAAAAAGGAAGACAAAGAGCTACAACTGCTGCAGAGGATAAGTTAATTAGAATAAACAGCTTTCAAACCATTAATTTACAGCACCTCAGATTAGAGCCCACATAAATGCTTCTCGGAGTTCAAGCAGCAGACAACACCCACTGTTTGGAGGAGACTATGAGTCAGGCCTTCATGGTCGAATTGCGGCAGAGAAACCCTTACTTTGGAAGAACAAGAAGCAGAAGAGACTTGCTTGGGCCAAGACACACAAGGAATGGATATTAGATCAGTGGAAAACTGTTGTTTGGTTTGTTGAGTCCAAATTTGAGACTTTTGGGGTGCTGTTCTGGTGACACTGTTGGGGACAGCACAGTTACCTCGGCATTTTGCAGCGACATGCCGTCCCATCTGGTTTGCACCTAATGGTACCATGATTTGTTTTCCAACAGGAAAATGACCTCAAACACACCTCTAATTTATAAATTAGAGATGTAATCACAATCATCTAATCTAAATGCAGTTGAGATGGTTTGGGATAAGTTGGAAAGGCAGCCAACAACTACTCAACACCTCTGGAAACTCCTTCAGGATTGTTGAAAAACCATTCCAGGTGACAACAGTTCCTCCTGAGGCTGACTGAAAGAATGCCAAGAGTGTGCATTTATAAAACATATTCTGGAATATTTAACATTTTTGTTTACTTAATTTCATATTTGGTCTATCATAATTTCAATGTATTAAGTGTTAATATACAATGTTGAAAACAATGAAAAAATATTAAAAAACATTTAATAAGCAGGTGTGTCCAAACTTTTGACTGGCACTGTACATCGTTTGCTTTCGTAACAGACTTGTGCCTGGAAATGTACTTTGGCACGGATGTTGTGTCATGCTCTGCTGATTACTGTAGCTTCATTAATCTAGATAAGAAAGGTGAAGTTGCAATGAAGTGAACACAAAATCTAAAAACATTCCACAAGCATTGTGTCACTACAAACATGTACAAACCACAGCAGACATTGTTCATGACTCACATGTAAACAAAAACAAAAGCCCTGTGGAAACTACCCTGTCATTCTGAACCACTGCTCTAGCATTTTTCATCAGTTGGTTAGCACGAAGATCTTTGTCAGTATTTCTGTAACATTTGGTTATACTTATATCATAGTTAGAGAAACAAAGATGAGTAATAAATGAGTAAAGAGAAAGCACAAAGTGTGTAAGTTACTGAGACAGCACAAGCCACCCAAACTGCTTAATGTGTCTTGGCATTGATTGTACACGTCTTTGGAACTGTACTGGAGGGAACATTTTATAAGTGAACCCAAACCATGCCATCAAAAAATAGAGCATAAAAGAGCCACTGTTTTCTCCTTGAATTTGACATCCATCCAAGCATTTCTTAAAACTACCAATGTTATATGCTTATTAATTGACAGATTTTTAGTACCACAAAGATTTGTTTAAACCTTTGAAACAATGTTGCCGGGGGCAACATTTTAAACATCATGAATACACAATTAACATCAGAGCAGATGACCAAAGGTTCATATCAGCTGGGCGCCACCTCATCTAATGACACCAAATACTCCAGTGTAGAATGAATTCCCTCCAAGAACTACAGAACTATTTTCATTTTCAGTCAAATGAACCAAAAGAAACTAGCGGATTCATTCTTGCTGCAAGTGTTGACAATAACGAGCTGAAACTCTTTCTGCCCTTCCGAAGCCCCAGACCTTGGAGACACAAGCCTTACAGATAAAAGACACATAGGAGGAGAAAAGTCAGCATTAACTTCTGTTCACTACAGTTACACACCAGAAGGAATTAAGTGGAGTCTGTCTGGATTCGGCATTCCACTTACAGCATACGTGCCAGCCTTGTCCAAAAGAAAGTCCTCTATCTAACCCTAGTGTTAGTCCTAGCATAACCCTACATCCAAGCAATAACTCTGTTATCTGCATGTGTGTGACTCCTTTAAACCCTGTGCGTGACAGCTGGCAGAGCTTTAAAGCTCATCCTTTACACACAGATGCTGACTAACCGTCCAAGAGCTATCAAAATTAGGCTGTCTACTACCATCGTGTAGTATACATTTACATGCAATTAAAAGAAACTAACCACTTATTATATATTTCAGACTTATTGCATATTATATATTGTATAATTGTATATAATATATTATATACTATATAATTAGGAAATTTGTCTGCTTTTTCTAATTTAGTCCAAGTCCAAGATTTAAAAATGTCTGACTATTACAAAAAAACATTTTTGTTTAACTTTTTGGTCCATTATAAATTAAAACATTAGCAATATCCCATTGGTATTACCCCAAAAATTAACCCCTTTTGCTCAAATACTTAATATAAATACAAGCAAGGCATCATTATGAAGTTAGCTTAAATTCTTTATTTTATAGCTTATGCAATGACAAGTCGCGTTCATTTCTATCCAAGATTCCGATTGATAACCAGGACTTTTCTTTAGGTTTTTTTTTTTTTTTTGGGGGGGGTAGGCAGTGTAGTGCTATACATGTAAATCTTTGATTTAAAAGGTGTCTCAGTTTACAGAGAAGCAGACTAGTACCAGGCAATATAAATGAGCATTTTCTGTGTGTAAGCAAATAGTATTATGCAGTATTGTTTAAAGGTTAAAAATTATCACATAAGTAGCTTTATTTATTTTGATCAAATTAATTAATTAATTGAGAGGATTAATTCAATATGATTTTTATCTTGACACCAAACTAACCTTCCTGGTACCTTCTGGAGAACTTTTTTGCCACAAAAAAACTCTAATAAATGGTCATATTACATACCATAGTCTGGAAAATTCAACAAATGAGTCCAAGTGTCTCAAAAGCAAATATTAATGGTGATACACAATCATCAATAATAACTCTAATAGTCTAATAATATGTTAGCAGAATAATATAAGGAAAATTATTTACTCCTGTCATTGCACTTTATGTGCAAAGAACACACCTGAAACCCGTGCTTGCCTCTCCACCATGTGGTATCCTCTTTAGGAGGCATGTCAATTACTGATACAATATCTCCAACCTAAAAGAGACAAACAAAAGCTATTTATGTCGATACCAAAATTACAAGACTTTCACGTTACAAGACATTAGGATAGCCACCAAGGAATTACAGCATGGTCTGCGCAATTACAATGACAGGCAGGCTTTAATTTCAGATTCAGTACATTTGAATGAGTGTGCAGCGGCACTGCCACCACGTTCACCTCAAATGACAGCTCATCGGCCGCCTGGGCAATGTAGCGCTTAATGACGTGGGCAGCTGCGATGGCTGGGACGTTAATGGAGGACTCCTCATGCACCAGCAGACGATTCCCTTTGTTGTCGACCTAAAGTAAAACCGGACATGTCAGCCATGGAAGTCGGCTTAGCTGCAGTATTTAAGGCTCTTTTAAGGAAAAGCTAATTAATCCTTAAGTGTTGCTTGATAGCGCTCATTTAACAGCGGGCAGCAGGTCTTACTCTTCCACTGAGATAAGCGAGATAGCATCAGGATAATACCTCCATCCATGTAAGGACTGGCCCACAGTTTATCTTGTTATCAGCAATCGCTGAGAGACGGGAAAGGTAGGCCATCAGCATCTGGGAAACAGCCTGTTGAAAGGGAAACAGAAATAAAAGAGCTATTTCATTCACTTCAAATAATTAGATTTCAGCACAAATCTACAGAACAAGATACACTGAACACCAACAACGTTTATGAAGATACCTTCACCAACACCAAGTCTAATCCTTCCTTTAGATTATTTGTAGGTCAAAAGGATGCAATTAAAATATATATATTTTTTTTAATTCACACCCTGTTTTGACCTTTAACCTATTTGGAGCCACTCACAAATTTGAATCGGTTGCTGATCACAGTGTTAAATGCACATAAACTCCAAACACTTGTTCTTGAGATGTCACAGTAATGATTTCTCAGACAGACCGTCAGATTGACAGACAACCTAAAAACATAATATCTCATTTATCAGGCATTAACAAACAGGATACTTGAAGGGTATGATCCTAGTCAAAGGTTCAGTGAGAGGTTTCTAGAGTAGCAATATAAATACAAACCACACTTTATTTTCCACTTCCTGCTTATTCTTTTAAAAACAAAACAACAATTAGCTCAGCATGTGTTTATTTAAGGTTTAACAATGTGTTGGTGTTTTGTGAGCATTTGTGCATGTTAATGAGAGAGAGAGCGAGAGAGAGAGAGAGAGAGGTTGGAATGGGAATGACCGCTTCTACTTTAGCATAATGGTGGCCCTAAAAGCAGCAGCTGCACTCAGAATGATAAATTTGGTTCAATTATTATTCCGCATTGCTCTTACATTGAGTCATATGGCAGGGGGTGACGAGGTGGAGCTTTTCATCTTGAATACAGCACACAATCCTTTTTTGACTAATAAATAGCTCATGTATTAACTGCCACATGACAAAAGCTTACCTTAAAAAATTTGACTTTAAAGCATGCAAACTCCTGTAAAGTCTCACTGCATGCTAAAATCTGTGTAAGGTCCAGGTTCAGAGCTTTGTTATTTATTCATTAATTTATTTATACCATTACATTACATTCATTTTCAGTGTGTGCTGGCTACATTGGATTCCTCATTAATAAACTACAAAAGAATGAATCAGGGAGGGGGGAAACACTTGCTAATTGTTTGTATGAAGCATTCATCTGTCACACATTACATTACAGTACAGTGACATTATTGCTTCTCATATCCCAGCTTGTTAGGGAGCTGGAGTCAGAGCACAGTGTCAACCCTGATACAGCACCCCTGGAGAAGAAGCTTGCCCAACACATCTACTCAGTAACCCAGACCCTTCAACCATTAAACCAAGACTGCAACAACCAACAAATCAGTCACAGATATTAAAATATAAATATATTTAATGTTCTTCATGGTGGAGATTTCCTGGTCACAACCAGATGGCAATAAATTCCATGCCACAACTATTCATGACTGGGAATCTAAGAGGAAATAATTGAGAACATGCATGATCACCTCAGCTAAGTAATCATTTAAGCATGCACTGACTGGCTCTAAAAAAACATGAGGCTAGCCCTGAAGCTCTGGGGTTGATAGCTTTTGTGCCATAGGAGACTTTGCTAGTAGAAGAGAAACAAGCAGTGATCGAACTGGAAGAATACTGGGATAAGGACAAAAAGAGGGATGGAGAAACCAGCATTGACTCATACAGCACTGATTGTATGTACGCCAGCAAAACCTCTTCCCAGTTTCCACTCAAATGTCACACTGGCTCCAACAACCTGGCACCACTCAATAATACCCAAATCAAACAAAGGGCAGAGACAGAAAATGACAAGGACACAGACATATAGTGGCAGTTCAAAACATACTTGAATTCTAAACACAGACTTTATGATTAGCTGTCATAAATAATAGAATGTGTCCAAAATAAAGATTATGAGTAAAATCTATCTTTAATTGAGCAGCTTGGTTTGTTGTTTTGCCAAGTAAGAAAAAAAGATTCATTTATTTGTCACATGTACTTTACAGCACAGTAAAATTATTATTTTGCCAGTTAGGAAGCTGAGGTCATAGGGCAGGGTCAGCCAGGGTACAGCACACCTGGAGCAGATAGGGTTAAGAGCCTTGCTCAACATATCAACCGGGGCAGCTTGGTAATGCTTGAACCCCTACCTTCCAATTGGAAACTCAATAACCTACAGCCTCAACCGTGGGAGCCACCACTGTCCTCAGTAGGATGTTGTTGCACTCAAATTCATACATGACTTTTAATCAAAAGACTTAATTAAAGACTTTAGTTGTGTTTTATATTGGTTATTATACAGTACACTATAAAATAAGACAGTATCTAGATTTGAACCCCTCTGAAAACAAAAATATTTAAAGATACTTATTAATTCAATACGGCAATTATTTAGTTTTTAAAAGTGACAACAAAAAGACACCCAATTTTAGTGATGCTAATGAAATTTAGCTTCATCTGCACCTGAAGCGCAGCTGATGCAGGAGTGCTTTAGTATGTCCAGGTTCCTGACCACCTCACCTGTACAGTGCTCAGACAGATCAGCTCTCAAAAGGTCAATTTTCATGCAAATACGGTGCTTGATAGTGTTGTGTTCATAATCTTGTACAGTAGATGACTAAATAGCCACAAGTCACTGCAGCTACAACTCAGTCCAGCATCAGCTGTTTATACTGATTCTGCATTGGATTTCTCATGTACAGTACAGTATATGACATTGATCAGTGCCACAAAATAATTTAAAACATGTCTTAAACGTTTCTTTTTTTAGCAACAGAAAGTCAATGACAATGTCACATGCATGATTCAGGCAAGAAAATAGACTAAACTTGTTCAACTTTATTTTAAACTCTCTATAAATATTAAACTACGATGGAACAATATCACCCAGTTTGTCTCTTGTGGACATGCAGCTTTTACCAAATAAAAAGGTATGAATGCATTGTAGGGCTTTTTTTTTTAGGTTATGATGGGGGGTGGGGGTTAATGTTTATTTGGAAATTTGCAATTACAGCCATGATCCTTAAATGCTATTTAATAAACACAGCTTGGGAGACCTTCCTGCTGTAACACTGGCTTGATTAGTAGATTTACTCAAGCCAATTAAGTGACTTTTAATTAAATTTGGATATGGTAAACAAGTAGAGGGTCAAGGGACTTTTAAGTTTGTGAGACTTAGGTAATCTGCAAATCTCCGTACCACAGACTTGTTCAGAAAATAAAAAGTAGCTAGGTAATTTATTGTTTGCTGGTTTGAATGCACTGTGTAACTTTTGCACCTAACTTGTGCTTCTTGTGCATCTTTCCCTTCAACCACATCAAAATTAAACCTCTGACTACAAAATGTGTTCAATATTACATATTTATTATTTGTGGTGGATGTAGTATATTATACATAGTATATCTATAATCTGCGGTTTAGATGAAGGGTCTTGGATGACAATGCAAATCAAACAGTCATAACACAATATGCATGAATTCGAAATTATTCTAGTTTCTACTAGGGATGAGAATCACCAGGGATCACCCAATAAGAAATTAACACAATATCCAGGTGCTGGTTTAATAGCATATAATTTGCTCCTGTCAATGTGTTAATAGTTTAGAGCACACATCTGCAGGAATATAAAGGAACAATAATATAGTCCAAAAAAAAAAAAAAAAAAAAAGATTTTGGTGTCAGTGTGGCGATACATGTATTGCCACACAAAGGAATCGCAATATGTAACTGAAATGATTTTTCCCCATCTCTAATATCTACACTGTAAATCCACTTAAATGAATTTCCTAAACGTTTTTTTTTTCCCGGCTTTACTTTACAAGTGGTTTTACTGTTTTTCCAAATAAAAGGCTCTCAAGTGTTTATACCTCTTTAACGATAAAAGAAATTTAATAGACCATCCTAAACACAGCTTTTGGTCAGGGTTATTATAGAAATGATAATAATCATTTAATCATATGTTGTTGATTTATTGCAGTCACTTACTCACTTACTTATCATCTATACTGCTTTATCCTGTATTCAGGGTCGCGGGTTATTGCAGTCAGTGAAATTTAATTCCTGAACTTTTTTTGTTCATTCCAAAAATCATGTTTGAACTTAATGTCATTTATAGGTCTACTTGTTTTTATGCTGTTGAGGTTTAAATATACTTGTGTTTGTAAAATCAAACACTCTAATAACCATTAAAACTTAAGGATAAATATAAGTTTGATAATGATGGGTTGTGATTTCCACCACTGTAGTTATATATATAAAAGAAATCATGAACCCCTTGGTTATTCTTCACAAACGTCCTCCCACCCCACTTTGAAGTATCGCTGTCCTGAATGCATGTCCCATGCCACAGAAGTTAATGCTAAACAGAGGTTAGGCCTCAAACAAAAATGGTTAGATTTAACCGATTTTGGAAGCCATGAATTTTTATGTCTCCATGATGGGAGGCTTTATAACGGTGGAGCACAGCAACACACAGAAGTGTGTCCACTTATCAACAGAAACATGGGCTGTATTAACAACCACAGCAGGTTGATGGAGTTGAGAAAATATGCCCACAGCTCAATTAAACCACTTTAGGGAAAAAAAAAATCACACATTGTGAGCAGAAGTGGCATTTTCAAACATTGTTGAAGTCCACCTGACTTCCTCTACAGCTAACCATCAGAAGTTATTAAACACATGGAGATATAAATGTTCAGAGCTCAGACGGTGACTCTGGGCCATGCAGGATTGCAAACGATTGACCATTACTCTTAAAAGCCGAGAACAGTTGTAAAAGGCAGTGCGGAGTGTGGATAGTGTGTCAAGTGCCGTACCTCAGCTCTCTCCCTCAAGCTGTCGTATCTAGGCAGCTCTGGGAGCTGGGAAAAGCGCCGGTCATATATACACAGATGGAGGTGTTTGTCCAGGACACGGAAGTCTTCATAGCTGCGCCTCACCATCCAGCTTCGTCCCTGCGGAGTGGTAACAGAAGATCACTCAAACAGGAAGACAAACTAGTACTCTTGGCATACATGCCTAACGTGACCACACATCCCAGACATTACAGTCCGCACCAACTATTCGTCATCCTAATATGACGAATTGAATATGTAATTACGTCATTTTAATATGTAATTACACAATAGATTGTGTTTATTATGAGGATTTAAACATTTAAAACACAATAATGTATAACGTTTAATAACACATTCTATTATTAAGCCAATCTGAAGGGCTAGGAGCATAGTTGCCCGTTTTTCCCCCGCCTTATTTTAAGAGACAATACTCATCAATATGCACTGTAAAAGGTATAATAGAACATAAAAGTAATGTCTAGTCATTTTGAGCAGCAGAAAATTGTGTTGAATTGTTGGAGCTCTAAATCATCACGTTCTACTTCAGTTTAGCGCTGGAGATCAATTATTGTTAACCGACTTCCTATAAATCTTTCACACAATCTTTACTGACACATCCACCATATTGATAGCTCTAACAACTGTGTGGCTATTAACAGAGAAATCATTGGTACAGCATTGTTTGCTCTGATCATCCATAAAAGTCTCTGTAATAGATCCCAATTCACATATTGTTTTCTTGTTTTTTTTTATAAACAAATCAGATGAGCAACCAGTAATTTCAACTTGAGAAAAAAATGTGAAGCTGAACGTGATACAACCTACAATCTATGAACGTTAAATTTTATTAACTATCAACATTAGCACAGGCTCGCTATCTAAGCAACAGGATATTAACATGGCCATCCTACTCGCTGTGTTATGGTAGGATATTACTTCTCATCCTTCTCATTCCACACGTGATGCGATGTGTCCTCTGTGAGACATCCATCACAGTGGCAGGATTCTGGAGCCTGACTCTGCGTGCACCATAAAGCTGTCTATCCTGTAAGCCAACACACACCCAACTGAGCGAGCGCTGCCAAGAAAGCGGCTTTAACAACCCTCGCTCTAAGGCCTTTAGCTCACAAGCTTCATGCCTTCTTATTTCAGACCTCAACGTGCCAATATTAGCTGGGTAAAGAGGACATTACAGAGGAACTCTAAAAATATGTAGCATCTCCAAGCCATGGGTCTATTTCACCAAATTAGGACCACTTTGACATTCTGTGCCTTTTTCACACCTCATTATCCAACCCACAGAGCTCTAATCCAAGATGAAACCTCAATGCCTTGAACCGGAGCCATGGTTGTGGGACTGGTGAAGCAATTGGGAAAATAAACAAGGCAATGCAGCCTGTAGTGCTTTATTCTCCTGCTCCCATTTCGTTTCATGTGGAACGTCTGGAGCTGCCATTGTTTGCCATTCCTTCTTTAAGAGAGTGTGGAACTAAAGCGATCTATACACGTGACTGAGCTTTATCTGGGTTAATGCCAAACCACCCGAAGGAGCAGGCTGTGGATTTGGTACTTCTCACACAGAGAAGGCGAAAGGGGAAATTTCCATAGACACACATATACACATACAGCAACATTTTTCCACACGGTCAGGATGAGAGTTGCCGTTATTCAGGCAAGTGCATGACCAGGATCTTTTTAAGGTCTTTCCAAGCTGTCTGCTATTCACTGATTTTTGTGATGTGGTTCAGAAACCTCTGGTTTTTTTAAGGATACAGTATATCTACTATGTTTGCAGAATCAAAACAACAATACTCAGACCAAAAAAAATAAGCCTGTTTTAAAATCATATCATTATGATTTTAAAATCATAGCATTTTATTGGTTTCACAGATCAGTGATGAAAGACAATGATGAGTCTCATTCAGAAGACGACACAGGACACACAATAGCTATTTCTGTGCATGCTTCTTCTCTCAGTCTTCAAGATCTTGAATGCTGTAGTCTGATTGGCACTGTGCACTTTCTATTTGTCTCTTTATTAGAGAAAAACATAGCTTTGAGCACAATGACATAATAAGGTTTTTAGAACAGGTTATAAACAAGTTCACAAAGTCTTGTCCTTAATAGTTAGAGCTTTGTTTGAAGTGATTTCCAGTGTTTGCCAAAAGCCTGTAAGAAAAGGTCTGTGATTGGTTATCTGTCAGGTTGAATTACACTTTGTTTTATGAAAGTAGACCACTGAAAATCTGACATTTAAAATTCTTTCGAATTCAAGGAAATAAAACCATGCACTGTTCCATTTATTTATCCATCCACTCACCCACCCATCCTTAGTAACTTCAGGTTTTCCTTCAGGATAGAAGGATTTTATAGTCTGTCAATGGTGTGAGGTACAGTAGGTTTTTGAATGTAAATGAGTCAATGAATATTTACACTTTGACTGTAGAATCTATTTGCATAAGAATGTATTATAAATTATCATTTTATTTATTAGAAAACACAAATATATAAATTTCTGACATAATCTTCTTGCCTTTCAATACACTTTTGCCAATCTTAGTCAACGAGTTTCTATATTCCCTCATTAAAAAATGTTTTAGGCTGAGCTAAAGTGTATCTTCATCCTCGTAGGGCTGCTTTTAGGGGACCAAACAGGTAAAAGCTGGAGCAAGATCAGGACTACAGGGAAGATTAAATTGAAATGAAGTTTTTGTTGACAGTGTGGGGAGAAGTGTACAGACGTGCGCTATCACGCAAGATCACAACACTTTTCAAAAGCAGTCCTCTGCATTTAATCGGAAGTTTAGGCTTTAGATCTTCAGTAAGCATTTAAATGTAACGAGCTCTGTTGATTGTTAATCCTTTTTCCTGGTAATGTTCAAGTACTGATCCTTGAAAATCCCAGCAAACTGTAAGCAACAATTTGATGGTTCCCTTTTTCAGCATTTTTTTGGTTGGCGACTGTGAATGTTTCAGTCTATACTCGTTTACTCTCAGGCTCGTAGTGATAAATCCATGTCTCTGCATTTTTAACGATTCTATTTAAAAAAAAAAACGTTCACCTTCCTTAAAGTATCACTCCAAACGTTGTTTGCAGATATCCATATATCCAAACACTTCTGTTTATGCTCTTTTGTGAGTTGTTTTGGCAGCAGGCACACACCTCAGACCGCAAAAAATAAATCACTGCACACTTCTAATCAGAATCTGCTAATCGTGCAAATCACAAGTTGGCCAGCCATTTCTAATGTAACACGTTCACACCTGCACAGCAGTGACTGGGGAGACAGTGATAGGACAATGTGATCAACAGAAGTTTTAATTAAACTGCTGTGCAGAAAATTTTTGACTCATGCTCATACTTGTAACAATTGACTGTTTTTCACATTCCTGTTTCTGCAAGCTAGTTCTTCCATATCATGTGACGGCTACCAACCGGAGCAGCAAATTCCCCAGTGTTGAATTAACACTTAAACTGTTGAGCTAACACCCAGCAGTGTTTACAGTATATGTGTTCAGTTAGACTCAAATAAACTCTGGAAGTGTTAAATCAACACTGGGGATTTTACTGTGTACTGTAGCTGCTCACGCATCTGAACCCATTTGGACGAAAGCAAGCGATTTTATTGCCTACGTTTACATACAGTACGTAAGCTCACAGATTCAGTTCAGTTCAATTGATTCGAATCTGACTAAAATGCTGTTGAAAGGGAACATAAAAAAGGGCAACATGAATCCCCTTATTAAAGAAACTAAGTAGACACATGACTTGATTACAAAACAAATAGAAAAGCAAAAACCACTCATGCCACTCATACTGTATGCCAAGGAGAAAGAACTAAATTTTGTTTTGTTAACAGATAAAGCAGATCTTACTTTAAAAGGCGGCACTCTGCTATCCATTATCACCCACAAGAGGATGGGTTCCCTGTTAAGTCTGGTTCCCCTCAAGGTTTGTTCCTATAACCATCTCAGGGAGTTTGTCCTTGCCACCATCGCCTTTGGCATGCTGACCATTGTTAAAAGCACTATATAAATAAAACTGAATTGAATTGACTAATCATATCAGTGAAGTGCTGTGCAGCAAATCAATTCTTTACTTGAACAGAAGCTAATGTAGAGATTTCAGGATTGGTAAAATACTGTCTCTTAATCTTGTAGCAGTAAGACATCTGTTTACCAGTGGCATATTTTAATAAGTTAAAGACAAAGCGAAGAAAACCAAGAAAGTTTAACTCATATAGGAACTCAAAGGGAATTGCAATAACCAAAGTGGGATGTTATAAAAACAGGCAATGCATGAATTCCCTTAGAGTCACACACAAAAAAAGGATAAACACACACAACTTTTCTTCCTTGGACCCCCAGCCTTGGATTGTTGTGGCACCCGTGATGTCCTGATGATAAAGTAAATGCTTTCTGTTGTCTCAATTGAGAGCGACAATAAGCCAAATAACCAAGGCTGTATTCCTGATTGAGTCACTAACTAGAGCATTTGAGAAGCAGGCAGTGGTGCAATGATGCCCCGGGAAAAATTACAGAGAAACTCATCACCTCATTTTAAACTCTGTTTATGATTTGTAATTAGCTACACATTCACTTGATTGCCAATCCGGGCATGAATTTCTAACCTTCCTTGGATCATTTATTTGGCACTGTTGTTGTTACCATATTCTCAAACTCATTTATTATTCTGTTTTCCTGACAGTTTTCTTCTAACAGAATTCAAACACAAGTGCTTCCAGTGTTTCAGGGATCTTTTTGCTGTTTGAGCCAAGTTTCAACATCAACTCCATGTTCTCTATTTTCGGTCTTGGTTTTCTCTTTGAATTATGTAAGGATGGTTTTTTACTGCTTTCTTCATATAAAAAAATTAAACTGAATTTCAAACTGGTGGCTTTAAAACAAAAGTTGTAAGGAACCATGAATTGTTTCTAGCTTGTTTTTTTCCCCCTTAGGTATCGAGAAACGATGTGCTTTCCACTTCTTTTTTTTACATGCACATGTTCATAGAAGCCCGTGATTGGCTAGTATGGCTGTAATTGGAGAGAGAGAGGGAGAGAGAAAAACTCTTTGACGCCAGGCCACAGAATATTGTGGTAATGTCAGGATTCAGGATCTTTGCACTATAAGGTACTTTTAAAGAAGTGACCAGAGTCAGTGCTTTTTACCAGCCAGCGTTAAACTTGGAATGTAAAACCTTCTGCAATGGGACAGAATAAAAAACATTTTCTGCACATTTTTTCCTCTATTTCTTTTTACTTCAAGAAAAAGTAAATGACTATAAATTCCACAACAATAAATGACCTGTGTGAAGTTTCATATCATCATATATCATTTGTTTACCTAATTAATGTACACACAGCACTCCATAGTGATAGAAAAACACAGAATTGTGAACATTTTTGCAGATCTATTAAAAAAGAAAAACTGAAATATCACATGGTCTAAGTATTCAGTATTCAGTGTTTGATTATACTAATTGGACATGATTAGGAAAGCCACACACCTGTCTATACAAGACCTTACAGCTCACAATGCATGTTAGAGCAAATGAGACTCATGAGGTCAAATGAACTGCCTGAAAAGCTCAGAGCCTGAATTGTGGCAAGCCACAGATCTGGCCATGGTTAAAAAAAAAAGTCTGCTGCACTTAAGGTTCCTAAGAGCACAGTGGCCCCCATAATCCTTAAATGGAAGACGTTTGGGATGACCAGAACCCTTCCTAGAGCTGGCCGTCCGGCCAAACTGAGCTATCGTGGAGAAGAGCTTTTGTGATAGAGAGAAAGAAGAACCCAAAGATCACTGTGGCTGAGCTCCAGAGATGCAGAGTTCTTTTTGGCAGAGATCTTTTTGGCAGAGTGGCCCGATGAAAGCCTCTCCTCAGTGCAAGACGCATAAAAGCCCACATGGAGAACTCCAAGATGGTAAGAAATAAGATTCTCTGGTCTGATGAGACCAAGATAAAACATTTTGGCCTTAATTCTAAGCGGTATGTGGGGAGAAAACCAGGCACTGCTCATCACCTGTCCAATACAGTCCCAACAGTGAAGCATGGTGGTGGCAGCATCATACTGTGGGGTTTTTTCCAGCTGCAGGGACAGGAAGACTGGTTGTAATCGAGGGAAAAATGCATGCGGCAAAGTACAGGGATATCCTAGACGAAAACCTTCTCCAGAGTGCTCGGGACCTTAGACTGGGCCGAAGGTTTACCTTTTAATAAGACCATGACCCTAAGCACACAGCTAAACTAACATGGCTTCACAACAACTCTGTGACTGTTCTTGAATTGCCCAGCCAGAGCCCTGACTTAAACCCAATTGAGCATCTCTGGAGAGACCTAAAAATGGCCGTCCACCAACGTTTACCATCTAACCTGACAGAACTGGAGAGGATCTGCAAGGAGGAATGGCAGAGGATCCCCAAATCCAGGTGTGATGTTGCATCTTTCCCAAACAGACTAATGGCTGTGTTAGATCAAAACGGTGCTTCTACTAAATACTGAGGAAAGGGTCTGAATACTTACTGTAGGCCCATGTGATATTTCATTTTTTCATTTTGAATAAATCTGCAAAATTGTCAACAATTTTGTGTTTTTCTGTCAATATGGGGTGCTGTGTGTACATTAATGAGGAAAAAAATGAACTTAAATGATTTTAGCAAATGGCTGCAATATTCAAATTTTATTTGTCACATACACAGTCATACACACGTATGGTGTGTGTGTGTGTTTGTTAAAAAAAAAAGAAAACAATTAATCTAAACAACAGATTGAGCACAACTGTTTTTTTTCTGATCATGTGGGGACCAACATCACACAGGTCAATGAATGTGACTCTAATAGAATAAAAAGTATGAGAAAAATCGTGTCATGCAAACTGTTATGCTATAAGAGAAATAAAACATTTGGAAAGTGCTGTTATAGAAAAATATCTAACCTTGTGTAAGCATGACAACAGGTAGCCTGCTTTGAGTTAATGCAAACCACTGATATTGTATCCATCAAATACAGTATTGCAGTGATTATAACAGAGGTGGTCATCCAGATGTTTGGGTATTTAACAATTTTTAAGGTCTCATGGATGGCAGTCTGATTTAAAAAGTGCTTAAAAAAAGACAGAAAGTTGCCACACCTGACAGTAAATATGAACCAGGTACACCAGCTCTTTCGACTCCAGGCCATTCCGACTTACTTCGCTCTGCTCTTCAGCAAGGCTCAGCTGAAAAACACATAAAGACGAAGATACAAATGAAAATGAGGCAGTCAGATTAGCTTTGTTACATTTAAGACCCATTAGCGAGTTCACATCCTTTAGTCCTTTGCTAAAGGATGTGAACTCTGGATCCATTCACAGCACTTCGCCTGGGTCCTACGAGGTTAGCTGGAGAGGCGTTGGATGATTTGTCACCAGCTGAGCATTTTGCCTACATACTATGAATAATAGATGAAGATAAATGGGACGACTGCGGCAGTGTGTTAAACTGGCACGACAGGAGATTGCTCCTAGTCTACCGAGATGACATCTGTAAGTGAGCACAAATCAAGTGTCATTCATACAAAAATAAATAAATAAATACCAAGAAATAGACAAAAAATGCAGCCATGCACAGAGCTCCAGGGTTTGACCCACCAAGTAGTTTCGAAATGAAGCAGACAGCATGTTTCATGACCCTATTAAAGATAACTGTTAACTGTGTATAATTGCATAATTTGGAATGCACAAGCACCAGCTCGCCCCAACATGACACTTCTCTTTCTATCTTTGTTTGCTTATGACATGATGGAGCTCAAAATCATAAACACATATAAGTAAAGGTCAGTTATAGATATGATTTAAGCTTGACAGCATATTCTTTCATGGCGCA
The DNA here is from genome assembly GCF_024256425.1 of Clarias gariepinus. Lineage (NCBI taxonomy): Eukaryota > Metazoa > Chordata > Actinopteri > Siluriformes > Clariidae > Clarias > Clarias gariepinus. The sequence goes on along the minus strand of NC_071118.1, from coordinate 9,710,848 downwards.
GAATATTCTTATGATGACTGACGACAGCACTGAATGGCTGTAGAAGTAAATGTCAGAGTACATGTCAGGCTTTACAGGCAATAAACAGCTGCCTGATTCTTGCCACTTCCTGTTAAAAAGGTCAGAATTCCAGCGCAGCCAGGCTTTTCTTACAGCAGGTTAAAAATCACCTATCTCCTTGCGTGTGATTCTTGCGAATTAAGATTTGATGATGGTGGAGAGCGCTACTCTCCATTTACTGAATGCAGTGTAACACCACTGCGTAGGAGTCCGTGTACCCTGGGGAGACATGCCCATCAGGATAGAGATGTTTCATCATAGCATAAAGGAGATTAGTTACCACATTGCATGAAGGAGATTAGTCAGATCTCTCCCTCGTGACCATCAGTTCATTTCGTTTGTCACTTATCTATGCAGAGTGACAGTATTTTGAGGTTGAACCTGATTATCATTCTGCTGTGCTGTTTTGCTCCCTAGAGCACATTTTAAATGTTACAGTGTTCTTAGTCTTCTCAAAACCATCTCTTTTATCATGTAATGAGATACAGCTGCCATTCACTGCTCCCATTAAGAGCTGCTTATAAAAGTGCAGAGTAAATATTAGAGACGAAGAAATAATCCATTCAGTTATAAATCGCAATTCTTTTGTGTGACGATTCATGCACCGCCTCAATGACTTCAAAATTTACAGTATTTTTTGAAAACTACATTTTTCATTTATAATAGAACTGAACTGGTCGATCAGACCAGAATTGTCTGGTTGTCATTTTGATTGGCTGATCAGCCGTGGATATAAACGATACCACAGGTTCCAAGCGGCACAGCAGAAATGCATTTTTATGACGCTACATAAAATTCATAATTAAATTATTTCTCTCTGCCTTTTCCCGCAAGCTCTAGGAACAAATTACACACGCTTACAACGATGTCAAAACTCTGGGAACACAAATTAGGCAAAAATCGCATACTCAACTTGCATCCTCATTGTCAAGTTGAGTTTTGGGTCTTTTGGAAACACGAGGAGATATGACATCATTGTTTCTGTTTCTTATAATCCTACTGGTGGTACACTCATGTGGTAGGAATCAATTATTTGCTAATTAGTTTACTGTAATTTAATCCACCATTCCACAATTTCAGGTTTAAAAAAAAACTCTAATTGGGATATTCCTAAAACTGTGACACTTACAGAATCGCACAATTAATCCATTCGACACCTAGATATTGATATATCTTGGGATATTGTGCATACTAAAACCCCCGTAAGATAGTAGCGGCTGTGACGAACTAGCTCCATCACAATGTTATACCCAAACTACAAGAAAAAATAAACATGAATAAAATCTGGCTTGTTTAATAAGGTCGTCTCTGTTCCTTTATCAGTTTTTTGTTCAATAATTTCTACCCTTTCTTTATTGAGATACTAATAGATTTATTAATACAAAATTAATGTATGGACCTTAAAACTGGCTCTACTACTACTACTACTACTAATAATAATAATACTAATACTAATAAACAGAAAACAGCACACTTCATAACGTCCCTGTCAAGTTATATACAAATGAAATACATGTTAGAAGGTTAAGGGGTGTGTGTGTGTGTGTGTGTGTGTGTGTGTGTGTGTGTGTGTGTGTGTGTGTGTGTGTGTGTGTGTGGGTATGGGTGTGTCAGTCATGTCTCTTCTATGCCTGCTGTGAATCAGACTGTGATTGATGCATCATAACTGCTGAGCCTCAGATGGCTGTGCTGACAATAAAAGACTGGGAAGCACCTAGAAAAGAGAAGCGTGCATTTATGCACATACACATATGTGCACGCAGACATACAGGACATGAACACGTGCAGGCACACACACACACACACACACAGACAATTATGTTCTGTTACTCTACAAACAATGATTCTTTTCTAAATCATCCTCAACATCAATAAACAAATAGAGATCTCTCATATCTGGCTTTGTGTCTTGTGCCTTGGCAAGACATTTAGCAGCAGCTCTTAAATAAATTCTTTATGGAATACATTGGTTAGCATTTATTCATTACAATTAGCACTTTGACAGACTCTTTGGCAGGTGTCTAAACCTACACACCAACTGAACATCTAACATCAGACAAGAAGAGTTCTTTTTAACCTTAAATCTCATTCAAAAACATCATCATGTGTATCACTTGGTCTCGTTAAATATCTTATAAATAAGCCTTGTGGCCCTGAAACATCATGTTTTGTGGAATCTGACAAATGTGTGTACGATATCCCAGTGTTGATCCCACAAACATACGATTAATATGCTGTAATATCCATCATTTAATCTGAGTGTGTTTGAACTGATCCGATATTTGTTTGCACAAACATTCTCAACCTCTCATACAGTAGCAGCTCTGTGTTTGTCTGATCAGCAGTGCATAACACCATATTCGGTAGTGGAGAATGAAGAGTTCAAACACTGATAAGCCATTACCATTAAAACTAAGTGTCATCCTGTGAAACAAATGTTATTTTAGGAGTTCTTTAACGCTGCGTGTTCTTTAACGCTGAGAGTAAATGAGGCCTAACTGCTCAGAGCAACACAAATACAGTATCGTAGGCTGTAAATCCTGAGAGACACCATCCTTGGGTTAATGCTTATTTCTTTATAAGAAGCCTGACTGATATTGTTTATCTAAATTACTCACTCATCTTCTATCCCATTTAAACCAATATTCAGTGTCGCAGGGGGCCTGGAGCCTATCCCAGGAGACTTAGGGCGGCACGAAACAGGTTACACACGGGGGACAGGGTGCCAATCCACCACAGGGCACACACACACACACTCCTTTACACACTATGGACAATTAAAGAACAACAATTAGGCTAATCTGCATGTCTTTGGACTGTGGAAGGAAACCGGAGTACCTTGAAGAAGCCCACCAAGCACGGGGAGAACATGCAAACTCCATGCACACAGAGACGGGAATCGAACCTGGCTGGGAATCAAACCCGGACCCTGAAGGTGCAAGGCGACAGTGCTTTGTCTAAATCAGACCTATGTAAATCTGTTAAACCGAGCAGGCACTTTCAGCACATAATAATAATAAACCCAACAGCCAAATAATTTCTTTTAATATAAAATCAGATCCTTTACTTCAAAATCAGCACCTCTTGTTCAAAATCCAGCTCCTCTGCTATAAAATCAGATCCTTTTGCTTCAAAATCAGGTCATCTTTCCACAAAATCAGCTCCACATACTGCAAAATCAGCTGCTATATTACTAAGTCAGCTCCTCTCCTATAAAAGCCTGCTCCTCTTGGTTCAGATCCAGTTCCTCTACTTAAAAAAAGCTCCTCTAAAATGAGCTCGTCTATTTACAAAATCAAATCCACATACTGTAAAAAGAGCTCCTGTACTACAAAATCAGTTCCTCTACTACAAAACAAAATCAACTCATCTCACAGCTAAATCAGCTACTGTACTTTTAAATCAGTTCTTCCTATGGCAAAATCAGCTCCTCTTGCTACAAAATCAACTCTTTGTTGAAAAATCAGCTTCTGTATAACAAAATCAGCTCTTCTACTAGAAAATCAATTCCTCTTGCTCGAAATCCAGCTCATCTACTAGAAAAAAGGAAAATCCTATGAAATAAGTTTAACTATCGAATGCAAAATCAGCTCCTGTAATACATCAGTTCCTGCTATGGCGAAATCAGCAGGTCTTATGGCAAAATCAGCTCCTCCTGCTACAAAATCAGCTTCTCTTGCTAAAAAATCAGCGCTTCATTGCAAAATCAGCTCCTTTATTTACTATAAAAGCAGCTCTTTTTGCTCCAAATCAAAGCAAGCTCCTCTTGCTCCAAATTGAGCCCTCTATATACAAAATCAACTTCATCTATTGTACTACAAACTAAACTTGTGCAAAATCAGCTCCTCTTGCTACAAAATTATTGTAGTACAAACTGTAGATAATTAATTTCGATCCTGCAAAATCTGATTGTCCTATAGAAAAAATCATCTGTTTATTATAAGGTTAGTTCCTGTACTACAAAACCAAATCCTTTTACTACATCCTTCTTTCTCATGAGCGCTCTTTTGTGTGATCTTTTCCTTTCTGTTTTGCACATTTTCTCTCTTTTCTTTTTCTCCCTGTTTAGTATGTTCTTTCGTTGTCTCTCACCTCCCTTCCTTTTCTTCTACCATGATCTTTCTTTAATTTTTTTGACTGGTTCTTGCATGCTTTTTCCCTTTTTCTTTCCATCAAATTGTTTTTTTGCATGTTATTTCTTTATTTTAGTTTCTCTCTTTTCTTACCCTTTCTGTCTAGTTCTTTTTCTTTTATGATTTCTTGCATGTTCAAACTTTATTTTATTTTACTTTACTCTTGCATGTTCTTTCCTTCTGCGTTCCATAAATTTCAGCTTGGTACATTTTTAACATCAGTTCCTCTTCTGTCTACAGTAGAAGGTTGAGCTGTTGGCACATAATTTGAAAAAGGTGTCCAGTTAAAGGAGAGATCACAGACAGTGTGGATAAGAATTTGAGGTGGTGCTTTTTTCACCCAGCTCATAAGTGAAGCTGCACTTCTGGCCAGCTGACCTGTGGTAATCATCACACTGCTTATGAGCCAGAGTGACTCTTCCAAAAACTCCAAGCAATGAGAGAGAACGACCTATTTATCTAGAACGACTCGATACAGCAGCAGCTAAACCACAGCACACTAAAACACTCCTTGCAGACAGAGCACAGAGGATGTGCCAGGGCCGTGAACCTAACCCGATTGTTAGGTGCTGTGCTAAATAAAAAATACTTTCCCTATGACCACACAAGATTGTATCTTTAATATTGCTAGTAATGAATACTAAAAAGGTTGTAGTTTAGAAAGCACCGTGGATGTATTCTGGTTGGTTTTAATGAACTATTTTGTATGAATTATTAGTCATTTAGTCAGTTTACATTAGTAGACATTATTCTGCCTGGGTAATAATAAAAAAAATAATAATAAACTGTCCATCCCTTTTAAAAAGGACTATTCTGTGGTCTTGCACTTTGCACAAAACTCCAAATGAATAAAATGTAAAAGGAGGTGAATGCATGTAAAGGTCCACTAGAAGAAAACAGCTGGAGTATAAATCGAAGTTAACCGCAGAAGCAAAAGTCGTTGATTAGCTCCCCTGGTGAGAAATGACAGCCAAACATCTGCAGCCTTGGAGGTATGAGACGCAGGACAGATGAAAGGTGAAAAGAGAACAAATCAAAAACAATAAGAAAGATGAATAAGAAGGGGAGAGCAAAGACAGACAGGGGGGACTTACAAAGACGCAGCTTCCAGTCTTCACCGGTTAGGGTGGTAAAGCCAGTCTTTTGTTCCTCCTTAATGCTTCCTCCCCCTCTGCCCGCCTTTTATCTCCATCACTCAGCAGGAGCGTGTGGTTTAAGGGAGACACGCACTTGCCGTTGCACTCAGCAGATACCGGTGGTGCTGCCTCTCTAACACCCAGTCCTGACACAGTAGTAAGACTACGCTCCTCCCACTGACGTACCCGTACAAACGAACGCATGCAGCAGAATGATGACCGGGTGGCTTTTTAATGGATTCTGCAAGACTGCTCTGGCTTCTCAGCACCACTGTTTTGTTTTCCTTATCACCCTCATGCACCACACTGTCACTCCGATGTCCTGTTTCTTTAGCGTGAGAGGAAACCACATGCTCATTCTGCAGACTAACAGAGCTACTGCTGAACAAAGAATGATGAATAAGTGCGGTCCTGCTTCTTGTACCAATCTGGAATATCCCTTCAGCAGCACATGCTCTAATTCCCTCCTGCTTTCCCCTGTATGCTCACTCCCCCCTGCCAACACACACACACACACACACACACACACACACTCTTATTGGTACAGTCCGTGGGACAAAGCCGGGAAAGAAAACACCGAAACCCAGTGATGGAAGGAGGGGCTGCCCTTGCAACGGTCCAGGCTGCCCCTCCAGCACGCGCCCTTGTGCGTGCTTTCCCCCTTGGGGATTAGTCCTGGCCAGACACCAGGAACACAGTGACAGAGATAAATGCTGGGAGAAGGTAAGACTGCATAGGACAATAGATGTTTGAGAACAAAGACGAAAAAAAAGGGGGAGAAAAAAAAAGCACTTTCCATACTCTAGCCAGTAAACAGTAATATCAAGAGCAGAGGACTTCCAGATTACTCAGAACTCAATTCATGCTGTTTTCCATTTAGTGTTTTTTTTTTTAACCTGGCCTGTATGAAATCATTCCATCTGGCTATGTGAACATTTCAGAGCTAATCATGCAATCCCAAACCAGGACAGTCGATCTTCTCCAGAGAGCGCATGGCTTTAGATGAGAGGTGAACCCAGCGAATGGCCATGATAGGAGTGTTAAAATACACAGGCCATGGAGAAATAAAATTTGCCACAGCTGCAATGGCATGCCATCACATCTGATGATGATTAAAAAAAAAAGAAGAAGAAGAAAAAAGTTTCCTGGAGGAGCATCAAGATACACAGCCTCAGAGAAGGCGAGAAGGAACTGAGTAACCAGCACACAATTGAGACACCATGAAAAAATAAGACCTGACTGTACATATGCGGTGATATCAGAAACACTGAGTATAGAAGAAGACTTCTTACATCATTATGATTTAGGTAATGCAGGCCAAAGCAAATACTTTGAGACACAAAAGTGAAGATGATCTCAAAGTTAACATAACCTTTCCATAATCGCTTACATATGACACGCAGTTTGCAAAGGAAATCTTATTGTAGGCTTTAAGAACATCTGGGGGTTATTCAATGTATATAAAGAATGTTTGTACACACTATATAACCACTATATATTATATATTTACTACTGAACCATCAGAATGGAGTCACTTTGTAAAATATTCAAACAGGATCTAGGCAAAATGTGCAGAATTTTTCAAATTAAAATCCTTTAAAAAAAAAAAAAAACAGTTATTATTGTTATTATTATTATTAAGTAATAAAAGAAAAAAGCGTATTTTACATAAGGTTTAATAATCCTACAGATACAACCTAATCAGCATTGACGCTGCCATTTATGGCCAAGAGCCAAGTGAGAAACACTGCCCATGCCCCCTGGGTGGTTGGAATGGTATACTCTCTCTCCTTTCAGTCACAATGACACTAGGCAGTCGTGGGCGTTTGTGAGCTCATGTGTATGGAAGAGGGTGGACAGCGCATTCCTCTGGGTTTTCCACGGCATAAGCAGCAGGTCAAAGAGGTGTATCTGTCTGGCTATTGTATGATAAACACTCCTAAGCACTTGGCAAACAGAACCTAGAAGATTCTTCTTAAAACACACACACACATCTTAAACTCTTAAAAGCTTTTTCACTGACCAAATTGCTGTGTTCAACAAGGGTGTGGGAGTGTGTCTGTGTGTGTAATAAATAGATATTAAAATTAGGAACCATAATGCATTAGGTTTTATCATCCTAAACTTAAACACTTGAATCTGTTAAAGTAAAAAGATTTAATTGGTACAGCAGCTGTTTAGTTACAGCATTTTCTAAAGGAGAAGTTTAAAAAATGTAATCCTAATTAGTATTGAATACATGGCATTAAAATGTTATTGCATCATATAAACCAAAAGCCAATTTTTTTTTTTTCACTATGCAAATAGAGGTCCAGGAGGAGAGACATGCAGAGCTGGAAACATTTAAAATGTCCATGGTCATAAAATCTAGATTGCTTGATGAAAAAATTAAAGAAAGCTGTCAACAGAAATTGAAATCTTTTTTGTGTTTGATGTCATTTATTAATTAATTTGGAAAAATTAAGATTCAAATATTTGTTCAGTGTACCTTACAGTATAGTGCCGTTTTTTTGCATATCCAAGTTGATAAGCTGGGGTCAGAGGGCAGGGTCAGTCAGGATACTTGAACCCAAGCTTGAACCCCCAGCCTTCTGATCAGTATCCCAGAGCCTTAACCGTTGAGCCACCACTACCACATTATGGATATTTAAACCCACTTAACTGGTGACTGGTTAATAAAATTCACATTTGGCTCATAAACAGTGCTCAGGCTCATAAATTAGTAAAAAAGAAATTCGATGCAAACAACTATAAACATCATAAAATAATAATCCTTTAATAGCTTTGTTCATGTCAGTATCATCAAAAAAACCACATGGTTTGGAAAAGCAAATCATTTCACAAAAAAAAAAGAAAAAAGAAACAGAACCACTATATGAGTACTGAAGCGACACAAGAGACGAAGCATTTTATTTTCTATATCCAAAAACTGTAATGCATTTACCATAAGCATAAAACACAGGTGCTAAACTTCAGCCTGTAAACAGCTTAAAGACCTACACTAACAACGTCACTTACAGGATGTGGATGTTGCTTTTAGCCTGATGACTTTTCAAGAAACGGTGCAAACCCCTGAAAGACCAGTTCCTAAATATCATCAAACCAACTAAGATTAATGGTGTTGCAGAAATGCCTCTTTTAGTCCTTTGTGAGAATGCAGAATAATGTTAGTGATAAAGTAGGCCAGGTCTCATCTGACTGAAGATCCAGCTCGGCAGCTAACACACATCACATACAGCTCCACTCTATTATTAGAACTGCAGCCCAGCCTCGAAGGTCAATATGAGCAGGACATTTTACTGCGTAAAAGCGTAATACATGTTTTTCCATACTTGATTTAAATAAGAAGTACAAGCTTGTGTTAGACACTTTCGATGTGAGCTGAGCGAAAGCTGCACGGTAAAGATAGATGTGTTAAAGCAGCTCAGCAGAGAGTGGAGGTCAAATGCAGTGGAGAGTAGAGGAGGCGGTGGTCACGCAGATTGAGAGACAAGTTACTGCAACAGTAGCGTTGCATAATACAGGGAAGGGGGAGACGCACAAGTAAAGAGGAGCACAAAAGGGTTTAAAAGGCCACGCATACAGGTACAGAGTACACTTTCATCCATTAGCAGCTAGGTTTTCATTCAAGTGATGTTTTATAGTGCATAAAAAAGTAAGAGCCCCATTTAAATGATTTTTCATGAAAAATGTTTGAGCTAGTTAAAATATTTGCCAAGAAAGACTACATGGAAGAGTAATATTTTATGTATATGGACAGAAATCTTTGGTGAAGAGACAACTCTATTATCCATTTTATATAGTATACTGTATGTTTAACAAATATATTATTCAATATAGGGCGGCACAGTAGTGTAGTGGTTAGCACTGTCGCCTTTCACCTCCAGGGTTAAGGCTCGATTCCCGTCCCTGTGTGCATGGAGTTTGCATGTTCTCCATGTGCTTGGTGGGTTTCCTCTGGATACTCCGGTTTTTTCTCACAGTACAAAGATATGCAGGTTAGGCTAATTGGCCTTCCCAAATTGCCTTTAGTGTGTGAATGTAAGTGTGTGTGTGTGTGTGTGCCCTGTGATGGGCTGGCACCCTATCCACGGTAAACCCTGTCTTATGCCCTAAGTCTCCTGGGATAGGCTCCAGGCTCCCCACGACCCTAAATACAGGATAAAGCGGTATAGAAGATGAGTGAGAGTGATCATCCATGATTACCCATAAATGTTACAGATATGTGAAACATGCTAATGAAAATATTTATTGAAAGTGTTACAGTATGTACACTAACACAATATTCAGGTGGTTTTAAGGCTATCACATCCAAATGTGCATCTCATTCCAGGTTTCTTCTCTTTGCTTTTACTGAAAACTCCACTCATCTGGAAAGGCTTTCTGCTAGATTTTGGATGGTGGCTAGGGGGTTTGCACTCATTCAGTCAAGAGCATTGGCGAGTTCATAGACAATGATGTCGGATGACAAGGCCTGCTGTAAATCCTGATTTCCAAATCATCCCAAAGGTGTTCAGGCCTCTGTGCGGGCCACTCACCTTCCTCCTCCTTGCAACCTTGGCAAACCTTGCAAACCACTAACCTCACTTTGTACACAGGAAAGCGTCATGCTGGAAAAGGTCTGCACCTCTCAGTTCCAGTAAAAAGAAATCTCAATACTGCAACATACAAAGACATTCTATATAATTCTGTGCTTCTAACATTTGTGATGACAATTGAGGTTTGACCATCAGGTGGTCACATACTTTTGTATTTAAAATATGTTGTTTTTATTGGCTTTTTATTTTATTTTGACTTCAAATTGCTTGATGGCGAAAAAATGTGGGAAGTAAAATATAATGCAAATGATTTGACATGAAATAACCAAAAAACACACACAAACACATTTTAAAATCTGGTTATTAAAAGGTATCTTTACCTTTAAAGTAACAGCAAATGTGCAGGAACTCAATATAATCTAAGCACAATATAGAACAGCTTGTCATACAATTGCTCACTTTAGCTGATCGTTTTTAAATAATCGTAATAAATATGTGGAAACCTTACATGATTTTTTTAATCTACTTAAAATAGCTGGCTTAGTCATAGCTGTTGTCTCACATGCCATGTGGAAGACCCGTGTATGCTGAAAACTGGATGCAGTGCCGGTCCCAAGCCCGGACAGAATGGGAGGTGTTTGATCATGATTCGGTCACATTGCTCGAATAAAAGTAAAGGTCCTCCAGTTACATGTGTACCTCAGTAAAAGTACATAAGTACTCACCTTTAAATTTACTTAAGTATCAAAAGTGCACTGGTCTGCATCGCCTCACAGTAGCCTTTTTTATAGTAAATTAAAAATCTCTCCCTCTCTCCTTCCCGACTGTAAGTGTGCTGTTTTTGTCCCAGCTCCCGCTTCTGATTTCAAACACCTGTTACATTTCTCAAAGGAAATTTAGCCATGGAATTACCCATAATAGACAACAGGTTGCAAAATTTATGCTTCAAATAAAAACACACTACTGTCTTCAGAAATGTAGTTAAGTAAAAGCACCTATATTTGCTGTACTTTTAAGTGGGGTAAAAGTAAAAAGTATTCTCTAAGAAAACTACTCGTGTGTGTGTGTGTGTGTGTGTGTGTGTGTGTGTGTGTGTGTGTGTGAGAGAGAGAGAGAGAGAAAGAAATATGAACTTAAGTTTGGTAACAAAATAAATGTGCTCAGTCACCTTTTACCTCTGGAATCTTATTTACTCACTCACTCACTACTCTTCTATACCGCTTTTATCCTGTATTCAGGGTCAGGGGACCTGGAGCCTATCCCAGTAGACTTAGGGCACTAGGCAGGGTACAGCCTGGACAGGGTGCCAATCCATCACAGGGCACACACACATACACACACTCACACACCCATTCACACACTACGAGCAATTTGGGAACGCCAATTAGCCTAACCTGCATATCTTTGGACTGTGGGAGGAAACCGGAGCACCCGGAGGAAACCCACATGGAGCAGGGAGAACATGCAAAATCCATGCACACAGAGACGGTAATCAAGCCTGGCCGAGAATCGAACCCGAACCCTGAAGGCGACAGTAGCGACCACCACACCACCGTGCCACCCCTCTGAAAACTATTTACTTTTTTTTTTATAGTGCGTTAAATAGACATTTGTTGAAATCGCACACTGTGTATAATGTGCATATGTGTGTAACAAAATAAATGTACTCAGTCACCTCTCACCTCCGTAATCCAATTACTTTTTTATAGCGAGTAAAATAGACATTCATTGGCCTTTCAATCAGCTGAATGCTCACAGAGAATGAGCGGGTTTGATGCACGGTTTTACAGACAGGTAAAAAGAAACTGGTATTAACAAAACAAAACAAAGTAGAATTAAAAATCAATTAGCAGAGGTATTATTTTACTTTTTATTACCCAATACTTCTGACATACTGCTGATACCTCAAATATTTATTTCGTTTCCATGTGAAATAATGTATCAGCCTTTGCAGCTTCAGAGAATGTTGATGTACACAGACGCAGACAGAAGAAGGCGGGGTTGAAGAAAACATCTGCAGCTTTAAACCCCACCCCCAGCCATTTGTTTTCTTTATCGCCAATCAACTACACCAGCTGAGACACCATGTCATTACAGTGTGTACAGCGAGCGCACATGTACAGTGTACACATGAGCGGACACGCACGCCCACTGCAGTCTGAAGCTGGGGGCTCACCACCGAGCAGTTCTTACAGAAGGAGACATCTAACGTGATAATTAATTTGAGGATAAAAAACTAAACAAGCGTCCATTTAGCGCTGAACAGTTAATAAATGCGGAGTCTAATGCAAGCCTTAATGTAATAAAAAGCTTTGTTTATATACACAATATACAGTAATCCGATAACTGCATGTAATTTGACCATAAAATAATCTCTTAGCTTCAATTAAATTTTGTATGTTAATGTATTGTCTTACAATATTGTGTATTGTGTCTACAATAAACAATAGGCATCACTATAGGAAGCTGAATCACTGTCTATGGAGGTCCACGTTTAAATAAAGCAATTTAGATTTTAATTTATCGTTTTTCAACTGGTGAATTATCTACTGTAGCTTGTCGTACTGTTTGGTTATTATAGATTAGCTCCCATATGTTTTGCTTAATTAATAAGATTTTTAGAGAATCAAAATCAGGACAAGTACAACAGACCTAGTTACTTAACTCACAACTGGTTCAATGGTGTAATAAAGAAAACTTGTAATTTATAATTCAAAGGAAAAATATAAACCTGAGAATTGTATTGATAGACAAAATTATAATCTATATGTGACATGTTGTAACAGCATTAATAATAACGATTTTTATATTTTGGTTTTATTTTTAAATCATAGATTTAAGGAGATTTTTAAGAGCACATTTTCCAGACAGCTTTGTCTTTATTTCTGCTGTGGAGCTTTACTGCAACTGGGACAGTGTTTCGGTACTCGCACACAAATATTCTGTTATAATTAAGATAAATCAAAGTCTACTGTTTACACAGCAAGAATCTAAGAATTGTACTACTAGTCTGCAGGTACAGTATATAGATCCAGTAAAGCTGTTAAAGTCTGAGTGAGGAAGAATGCAATATAGTCAGCAACTGGAAAGCCAAATGACAGTATAAGCAACGACTGGAGCTAAGAACCAGGGCACGTTAGCTTTATTTTGGATCCCTGTGAGACAGAATAATAAAGGCAATCAGTCAACTAGAGGCAGAACTCAACCAAATATTTCCTGTGCCTCATAAATCTGGGCAGCGACATATGTGCTGAGTCCATATCCGTTTCCAACATTCTGCCCAAGACTAGCAGATGGTGCAGATCAACACATTAATATTGGCTTGAAAATTAACAGCTGACCACTCCAATCCGAGAGGAGACACTGGGCTTCCCTGTCCTGCGATAAGGACAGCCAGAGTGTGAGAGGGTGACATCTTAATTTGAATTCATTTCCACTGAGTCTTTTTTTCCCCTTCCAGGTTAACTGGCCTCTTCTTCACTGGAGTGGAACATTGCCCTGATACTTGCTGCTAAGTGGCTCCACTTGAGCTAGCACTACAACTCTAACATCAAACTGATGTGTGTGGGGTTGACAGTAGACATACTGACCCCTGGGGTGGAGACGGTGCCTCTCCTCTTCTGGCTGTCTAATATCTTAAAGAGCCCACATGCTGTCTACAACGACTGAGAGGTGAAAGTAGTTGACTCTCTCCACAGACTATATAAAAAGATGTGTAGTGAGATTGATTCAGAGAGAGCGATAGAGAGAGAGTCAGACAGATGAAATGACAGCTAAAAATCTGAAAAGACTGATGCATAGATTTTTTGGGCTATGTTACAATTCCACAAAAGCGAACTGGAACAGAAAGAAACAAGTATTAAGTTAAAACCAACTTCACTGCCAACACAAGCAACTTGCAAAAAAAACACCAAAAGGTTAAAAAAGCACTCTGACCACTGGAAACTCAGCAGGTTGAAACAACAACAATAATATATATATATATATATATATATATATATATATATATATATATATATATATATTTTTTTTTTTTTTTTTTTTAAAGAAAATGCAATGTAACGTGTTATAACTGGTACTCCTTATGCTAAGTACAAGAACACGAAATGTCTGCCACATCTTTTCCAGAAGGGTGAAGGTTATTTTAACAGCAAACTGGTACTGGAAGAAGTCGTTTCCGTTACATCCGTTTGGCCAATGTATCTTCTTCTAAACATTTTTGAACATATAAAACATAATGATAAAATTAGCAGAACGGTACACTATTGTACATATTGGCAACAAAACTACCAGATCTAAAGCTTCCCATGCCAAGCAAGAATAGGCATAGTGGTAGACATCACAGAAAAGCTGTCTATAAAATTAACATTACAAGTTCATCAGTTAACATGGCTATATAGAGTAATCATATCTTTGCAAATCTGTAAAATGAACTTGCAGACAATAGTGCAAAAGCCATTGATGATCAGTTGACACATTGTGTATGAAAGATAATGCCACTGCAGAAGACTTGATCTGGAGCGCCATCATAACTGGCAAACAACAGACACATTTCACAGGCAAAAGATTAAAACAATTTAACAGAAAGACAAAACACAAAAGACAAAAACATACCTATGGTAAAATGTGCCAGTAAAAATACACACAGTACTGTTTATTCGCACCTTACTGAAAAAGAACAAAAACTCAACAATAATATATATATATATTACATTATATTATCTTGCACTCAACTCAAACGTGATTTTTGCTTATACAGTGGAACCTTGGATTACGAGCATAATTCGTTCCGAAAGCAGGCTTGTATTCCCAAACAGTCATAAACCAAATTTAATTTTCCCATAAGAAATAATGGAAACTCAAACTATTTGTTCCACAGCCCAAAAAAATAAGTACATAAAAATTATTAATACAAAATATAAAGTAAAAATAAAACAAATTAACCTGCACTTTACCTTTAAAAAAAGTAAAAATAAATCCAGACAGGTAAGTGGTTTTGTTTTTATGCGCACAGGTGCTGTGTGTGTGCCGTGCCGGTTCACAAACACACACACACTAAAGGCGAGAGAGAGAGAGAGAGAGAGTGACCGAGAATGACACTTGTAAATCAAGACTTGCTCGTTTTCAAGTCAAAACTTATTGAAAATCTTTGCTCGTCTTGCGCAACACTCGCAAACCGCGTTACTCGCAATCTAAGGTTTCACTGTACAACACACTAATTCATTTTTGTTGCAAAAAGACAAAGGGAGTGTGTCTTGTACCAAAGAGTGGCTTACAGTACAGACTGCATATGGTGGGTGAAATGTTTAAAGTTCAGATTAGAAATGCACAGATTGATCGGCACATGACAGGAATCAACCGGTTTTCAGCTTCGATTAACCATGACCAGTGATCAACCATCCCATCTGGGACATATTTAACTCTGTGTCGATTGCACGTGTCATATTTAACTCTGTGTCGACTCTGAGGAAGCACGTGATAACCTTCACCCTTCCTGGTCAATGTACGAAATTTTTTTTAAAAAGACCAGAGAGAAAGCCCAGCAACACTGTGTAGTTCTGGAGACAATGTAAAAGTTATTTATTAGGTCATGTTTTATTATACAAAATACATATACAGTACAATCATTAGATTTTTCATTAGTTAAAAGTTACAAAAATATTTGATACCAATTGATTTTAACAGTGGTGTAGTGGTTAGCAATTGTACCTTCAGGGTACGGGTTCGATTCCCGGCCAGGCTTAATTCGCGTCTCTGTGTGCATGGAGTTTGCATGTTCTCCTGGTGCTTGGTGGGTTTCCTCCCGGTGCTCCGGTTTTCTTCCCATAGTTTCAAGATATGCAGGTTAGGCATATATATTTTGGCGTTCCCAAATTGCCCGTAGTACATGAATGGGTGTGTGAGTGTGTGCATTTGTGTGTGCCCTGCGATGGATTGGCACCATGTGACCCTGAATACAGGATAAAGTTGTATAGAAGATGAGTGAGTGAGAGTAAGTGATATCAACAGGTCAGACCTTTTTATAAAAACCTGTATTGCCCAAAAAAATTGCACTTCATCAGTTCAGGGAGCATTGACGGCCTGCCACTAAGCCTAAAAAGTAAACTGTGTGTTCATGAAATGTGTGTCCAGGGGAAGAATGCAGAGTCTGGATTGCCATTTGAGATCGGAGTGATCGGAGTGAACCAGGGACAGGAAAAACGTGGTTCGGTAACAGCACAGTCATACCCACTGTAAAACCTTCACAGCAAAGTGGATCCCCTCTTACTCACTCACTCAGCAGGCCAGGAGGGGAATCCATGGAAACTATTTCCTTTGGTTTAACAGTCAATGAAGGTTTAGAACACACAGTCCGAGGGGGGTAAACACACACCCTGCCACAGCCTGTCTATTTTCTGCAGTTGGCAATTTTAGGCTCGGCTGTAACTAAATCTGAGTAGCACTTTAGTCTTTGACTCGCTATGGTTCTTGTGCACAGCCAGGTACCATGCCACATGCTGCAGTAACAGCTCCGGAAAGATCTGCAACACAAGTCTTTCATTGTGTGCAATGGTATAGTCAGGGACAATCAAACCCCCCACATCCACTGTCCATTGATAGGTGAAATGCAAAGCAAAGGCTTTGTACATACAGTCTGCTATTTTGCGGAAATTCAATCCTGATCTGAGACTGCACAGTCACGAAAAAAGATTTCCACTCTGCGTCTTTCAACTGGAATTTTGAAGCAGGATGTTGTTTTAATGTGGAAAATAAAGATAAATCTGAGAACTAAAGGCCCCAAAAGGCAGATCTAAAAGACTTCTACGATAACAAAATTCACTTTAGTTCATACAGTTTGCAAGGCTAAGTGTGTTGAATGCCACAAAGTGAAAGCCTCTGGCTGCATCTCGGCCCAAATAATGACAATAATGCCTGGCTCTGGCCTGTGATTACAAACTATTCATAAACCACTCTGAGAAGGATAACAGTGGGTGAGCAGAACCACAGGGCAGCAAACAGAGACCCTCGCTGTCAGCGAACAATGAAGAGGAACGTGTTCTGAGCTCCATTTACACCTGGCTTGAAGCTGGACGGTGTTCTGTGAATAAACCAAGATTATTCCCAGGCAAGAAAAGGGAAGGATTTACGTCATATTCCGTCAGTGTGATATCCTGATGTTTTTACTGCCCACTGGCAAGAGCAATCAGCTACTGCCCTCTACTGGAGGCACACACGCCACACACACGCACACGCACGCACGCACAAATATCTGCCTCACTCATTAAGCTCAAAACTAAAAAGAAACATTTAATTAAAATATTTCATAAAATTTAACTTCACAGCAAAATAAATAAATAAATACAGTGCTGCTAAGTTCCTCATATACAGTAGATTTTACCACAAAAATGTCATAATTTGTTCAACATTATTAAATAAGACCATAATAGGGTTGCGCGATAATGCCCATTGTCATATCGTCCTATCGTCAGCCTGTAAGATCGCCGATACACGATAGTAGTCAAAGCCCAGGGATTCTGCGTGCTGTCGCGTTGTATTCAGAGAGTAGTACATATTTTTGTGGTTATTTTTTTTTTTTTCATTTCATGTCTGTTGTTTTATCGATAAATCTGCTCATATCTGCGCACGCGTTTATCAGCCTTTTGATCAAAAAGTTGCACGCGCAACTCACTTTCACTTTGCACAAGGCAGTGTTTATTGTTTAGTGTATATTTAAAGCGCATAAACACAATAAAACAATTGTTTTAGGCTAACATATCATACCTCATTGTAGTTTTTTTGCACACACGCGCGGGTGCGTTACAATAATAAGGAAAAATCACAATAATAAATTCGGAGCAGTACTACTAATAATAATTATACTGAATGAAGAAAGCGCCGTCGAAGAAGTATCATCATTGAAGGAGAGAAGAAAATGAAGAATTAATACTTATCAGTATTTACAGTTTGAGCTCGACATGTTTATGAGCTCTGTCGCTTGCTGTCAATGGGTGACTAGGAGAGAGAACACATTTTCGGCTTCAGTAGACACACAATACTTCAGACTGAAACACGACTGCCCCCTACAGGTAATGAAGGGCATTTTCACAGCTTGCCGTGCGCAGCCGTGGCAAGTCACGGGATTCCTTTTCTTGAAACGTGGGCTTTTAATGGCGACATCTGTATCGTCCATATAGCTGACTATCGTCGATAGACGAGACTATCGTCGATAGACAATAGTATCGTCTATCGGCACAACCCTAGACCATAACTAGTACCTAGAGTATTGTCAGAAGATCACAAGTAAATCTGGCATCATTGACATGAGTTACTGCTCTCCTCAAAGCATATGTATCTGCTCTAATATTGCACAAGTGGAATTTTGAATAAGGGAAGAAAAAAAAAAAAAAAAAGTTAGCCTCAATGCTCTCAGGCCTTGTTTTTTTACTGAGGAAAAAAAAAGAAGTAGACTTAAAAAAAAAAAAAGCAGAAATGGTAGATTTATAGTCTCTAGTCAGCCATGAAACCTGTGTAGTGATTTAGATTGAAAAATAGAAAGAAACAAAAAAAAAGAAATGCAAAGATACCACTGCTTTCCCAGCTTTTCCACTACTTTTATTGCAAGAAGAGGCCAAAGAGATATAAGCGATATAGGGTGAACTCTCAACCCGCTACATCAAGGGGCTTCAACTTAATTTTTATATTTCCATTCCAGGCAAAAAGACCATATACTTAATAATTTAAATACCAAGATCAACTGATTAAACATGTGGATCTAGGTAACATAGAGCTTCCGTCTTGCGGGAACAAAGTCACCCTGGGAAGGAGAACAGTGAAAACTCTTACCTATTCTTATAAGACAGAGGTTTAAACCACAACAAAACTGTCAAAAGTACTGCATTTAACAGATTATTAAGCAAAAATGCTTAATAATATACAAGATATGAAGTTGTCAGTAAATGTAGCCTTTATAATACTGTAAATGTATTTAAAAATGCCAGTTCATGATCATAACATTTCCATGTGGATTTATGAATTGGTTGCTACACTACAAAAGCACACACACTTCACAAATTATGGACTCACCCAGCTAAGCGGATGTTCACTCAGGTTGTGTACTGTGTAGCAAATAAACAAATCATAAAAATGACCGAAAAAAATATTTATAATATCTGAACACTAAAATATATAGAAATTATTGTAATTAATGGCCATTTTATTCGAGTACATTTCTAAATGAGAAGCCTAAATACTCTTTGCTTGGTGCTGATTGACCAGGACGATAATATTGGAACTTTTATCTGGTGCTTTTCTAATGAAACATGTTTCTTTGTCAGAAGAAAACAATCATATTTGCAGAATCCTTTTTGGTATACGGTTGCATTCTCATGTAGATTCACTGGTGTGCTTCGGATCAATGTCCTGTTTCATACAACTAGAGACAACTAGTCTCATCTGTCCATAGTACACAGCTGAAGAACCCTTTTGATTTGTTCAGATGTTGTTTTGCAAACCTCAGTCGTGATTCTATGTCATTTCTATGTCGAAGACTTTCTCCTTCCAAGCAAACTGTACTTGTTCAGTCTTCTTCTAATTATGCTATCATGGACTTTTGAACATTTAACATGTTCAGTAAGGCCTGTAGGGTCTGAGATGTAGCTTTTTTTTGTTTTTGTTTTTTGAATTTCTCTGAGCATTGCAAGGCCTGACCTTGAGGTGAATTTGCTGGGACGTCTACTTTTGGAAAGATTGGCAACTGTCTTGAATGCTTCCCACTTGTGAATATTCTTTCTTACTGCAGAATGTTGAACTTCAAATTGTTTTTAAATGGTTTTATAACCATTTCCAGTTTGATGTGGACAAGGATCCAAGACCATTGCTTATGAGTTTCTCTCCTGGCATTGTGTAAACACACATCTGAACGCTCCAAACCAGCAAACTACCACAACTTTTTTCCTTTTGGCTTTGTTAAATAAATAATGGAACGGTGCAAAAAAGTTAGATGTTGTTCGTCTGAGATTGTATTTGCCTGATACTAAGGTCCACTATGATCTGATGATTTTCATTATGTTATAAACACATAAAATAAAAAGTAGGGGTACTAACTTCTGAATATGCTAACTTCTATTTTCAAAGCATACCGCTTATCTTGAAAACAAGCATATTTAATTTATCATTTATAACCTTCTATTTTATTCCCAACTTGCATGGAAACAACCACAAACTGTCACCACCCTGCATTGATTGTGTGATTTCCTCCTTGAAAGGGTTTTTTACTGTAATTCTTTCCATAGTTTTAATTGACAGCCGTCTTGTTGAGGCTCTGTTCACTTTCAACAAGCCAAATCTGAAAGGTTTGTAAAATTTAAATAGACCTCTTTTTTCACCTTAATTTTGCCCAGTACTTGATCTGGAACAAAGAATATGCCATTAATTATATAATTTTAAATAATCTTGTTTGAGGAACATTTCACAAAGCCAGAATGTTGAGCTATTAATTGTTTTGTTTGTTTTATATCTGTGATTCATTTATTTACAAAGCAAAAAAGTTGCAAAATTTTTTCAAGAGGTATGATGTAACCACAAAGATGAACCATTGTGGCTTCTCTAGCAGATATTCTGGGGCAAAAAAGGTCTTCTACAAGTCACAAATGTACAAACAAAATGAAACAAATATTTTTAATCCACATGCACATTTTTGATATAAAACTACAATATTCCACATCAGTAAAACCCGGTCGTACACACGAGGACATGGCCCTCAAGAAATTTTGTTTATTTGGGCTGTTACAGCTGTGCTGATATCCAGCACAATATCACCTCCCCTTGTGTGATATTGTATAATTCTTATATTTGAGATTTCTCACATTTTTTGCATGCATAATTTTGGGATTAAAACACAAGCAGGTGCAAACAAACTAATGACACGCCCTTTAAGAACAAGTAGGTGTTTTAGGCATCCAAACTTGTTGTTCTGACCTTCTTTGTTCAGGATTAGTATTCTAAGCAGAAATCCCCCACTTCTTTCCCACTCGGAGCTTCCCCATCTATTATCTCTCACGGTGTGTACTTCATTATCAGCTTTAATCCGTAACACAATAGCCTACGGACCACAGAGTCCTCCATCTCACCGCACTTCTGTCTCCACGCAACAAGGCTCCATTCAGAACCCCCGAAATCCTTTTATTCTTTTTCTATACACCAACGCTACAGGCTATAATAAGAGAAATGTAAAACGAACAGGTTTTAGGACTAGGAATTGTGAAACACTAAAAGTGAAGAGTGCTATTCAAGCACATGCTGAAGACCTGAGATCTTTTAAAGATCATTATTCTCAGCTTCAGTAAAAAAGGTAACAGTAAACCTTTCTGCATCAGGAAAATTAAATAAATAAAAAAAGAAAGAAATCAAGGAATCAAAATTTTCCGGATTAATCAGGTGAGATTAGAGTGCAATAAGCATATAAAGAACTTTCTCATTTATTTTCATAAGCATAAATCACTAGGACTATAACTGAGCGCCCAAATCTCCACCGGTGCACGAAAAGGAAGAAGGAACAGCTGGATCCAAGATTTATTGCTCGTTTGTGAGGCATGTTAATTATATCTGTCACTGCTTTCCACTTCATCGACAGCCAGCTGTCTCTGTTAGAAACACACCAACGCTCAGTTTGTTCACGCAGTAAAACCTTACCCTTTAACACATATATACACACACACACATACCGGACATCAAAGCACATGTTAAACTTACTGCGGGCTGAGTCACTGAATGTCTGTAGCGACAAACTGAACATCTTACCTGTATGCTCCCAAAGTCCACGTTTTCATAGTGGAAATGTGCACATTCAGCTAACTTTGGGAAGTGGCCCTTGGTGAATGACAGTCTGTTAGGAAAAAAAAAAAAACATGGAGGGAAAGTTTTTGTTGAGTGCAGAATATGTCAGAAAGAAGCTTGTGTCAAAAGCATTAAAGTAAAATATTCAAGGAATAGTGCTGTATTGTATTATACCGTATAAGGGCGAAAGTGTTGTTGCACTGCCTATCGACAGTGCTGTGTTTGACTATGGCTATGTCCGGTGTCTTGCAAAAGTATGGCATTTTATGTTTTGTTACATTATAACCTGTAAATTAAATGTTTTTAATCTGAATATGTGATGGATCTGCACAAAATAGTCTAAGTGGGTGAAGTGAAATGAGAAAAACTTATAAAAATGTTTTATTAAACATCTGAAAATTGGCATGTGCATATTGTCACGGCGTGCACCCAATTTAATATCGCTCCTTGCTCACTCCGAAGCTCACTAGGAAGGAGTAGGGCCGCGGAATTAAGCAAGGCTGGTGAGCGCTGGTGGCAGGCAGAGTGGCAGTTTTGGAGCACGCGGAGGTAGCGCTCCTGCACGCTCCCGATGACGGCGACCTCATCCACTGACGCGAGCCAAGCCCGGCCCCTCCAAGCTCTCTCTGGGCGCGGCCACAGGCGTGAGTCTCTCCTGGACGTCCATCAGCTGGGCGGCTTTCCCGGCTGGGATCGGGGGCCCTAACGCAGTCCTCTCGGCGGCCTTTTCCCTTTTCGGCGGCGGGGATACGAAGGCGGGCTCTAAGCGAGACCCAAGGTGCAGCTCATTCATGCGTTGTCTTCTCGCGGAGATCAAAGAGCGGCATTCTGCTTTTAAAGTCTCTAAGGCGCGTCACATTGCCCGGCTCCTGTGCCACTGTCTTTTATGAAAATCCACCGCGTAGCAAAAGTCCAGCTTCCCAACAGTCAGACCCTGAGCTACACTCCCCGCTGTGTTTTATAGCGCAGGGAAAAGCCCGGGATCATTAACGGCGATAGCTCACCAGCCGTGCTTAATTCTACAGGCCTACTCCTTTGTGCACCAGTAGAAGGAGAGGGCGCCTACCTAGTGAGCGAGGAACTAAATTAATTTGGGCGCAAGCCCATCACAGGCGCACACCGCGACAATATGCACTTACCCCCCTTGCTATGAAGCTATCAAAATTTCTAGCATAACCAATTACCTTCAGAAGTCACATAATTACTGAAATGAAGTCCACCTGTGTGCAATCTAAGTGTCACATAATCTGTCAGTATAAACACACCTTTTCTAATAGGCTCCAGAGATTGCAACACCACTAAGAAACAGGCATCACACCATAAAGGAGCTCTCCAAACAAGTCAAGGACAACGTTGTTAAGAAGTACAAGTCATGGTTGGGTTAAAAAAATAATAATATCCAAATGTTTCATGATCCCCAATCAACCATCATAAGTACCATCAAATGAAAAGAACATGGTACAACAACAAACCTGCCAAGAGAGTGCCGCCCATCAAAACTTACAGACCAAGCAAGGAGCGCATTAATCAGAGAGACAGCACAGGGACCAAAAGTAACCCTGAAGGAGTTGCAGAGTCCACAGCAGAGACTGATGTACTGTATCTGTACATAGGATCACAATAAGCCATACATTCCACAGAACTGGGCTGTATGAAAAAAAGCCATTACTTGGTCTTAAAAATAAGAAGGCACATTTTGAGTTTGCCAAAAGACATGTGGGCGACTCCCCAAATGTATGAGGAAGGTGCTCTGGTCAGATGAGACAAAAAAAATTCGGCCACCAAGGAAACTACTATGCCTGGTGAAACCCAAGAACACCATTTCTACAGTGAAACATGGTGGTGAGAGCGTCATGCTGTGACGGGGGCCTGGGAAACTGATCTGAGTCGAGGGAAAGATGGGTGGTGCTAAATACAAGGATATAAGCGGAAACCATCCAACATAAAGGAGCTGGAGCAGTTTTGCCTTAAGGAATGGGCAAAAATCCCAGTGGCAAGCTCATAGAGACTTATCCAAAGCGACTTGCAGCCGTAATTGCAGCAAAAGGTGGCTGTACTGACTTTAGGGGGGTAAATAGTTATGCACACCAAAGTTTTCTGTTATTTTGTTGTTTGCTTCACAATAATGATAAATTTTTTTTAAAGAATATCTTCAAAGTTGTTGGCATGTTATGTAAATGAAATGATTTCCAGGTTCTAAGGCACCAAAACATTTTAAAAAAATGCCAAGGGGGTAAATACTTTTGCAAGGCACTGTATAACGCCACTTTTGCTCGTGTGATGTTGCTTTCATTTTAAACCTGGCCAGCATTCGATTTTGGTTTGGTTTCACTCAGACAGAGAAGAGTCTGAACTGACTCTACACTCTTTCACTAAAGAATAAAACACAATTCCTACTAGTGTATCAGTCTAGACATGTTACAGTAGTATCTAAATAAACACTGACCAAATAATGGGTTAAAATCCCAGAGATACACTAGAATACACTGAGACCTCACCATGCAAGACTAAGTTTAGTTAAGGTGTGCTCTTGGTTTCAGACTTAAATCTATCCAATGTTTTTGTGCAGGATATTCCTGGACGGTAGCAAATGCTTCTGTATAAAACCAACAATCTGAGGTAATGACATTTTTAACCCTTGAGCGAATTACAGTTCAGAAATATGGTGTGTTTTAGTGAAAATCTAAAAATCAACTTACTTTTTTACATTCTTGACCTTCATGCTGGCAGTGCTGCTGCAGGAGCGGATCAGTGGCTCACTGCTCAGCTCTGGGATTTCTGCACTCCGTGCCTGAAGAGAACAATGAAGATGTGAACATTGGACACAAACATTACACATGGTGTGGTATGAGTGGGATGTTCAAAACTTTTTATAAAGCTCTTTGAAGGTCTTGAAAGGCACAATGTGTTAAAAAAAAGGAAGGTGATACAGGCTCTGCATAAATAGGCAGCACCTGCAGAGCTCTTTAACTACAGATGGTAAGTCACCGAGGAAAAAACAGGACACTAAATAAGGAGAGTAAGGGCCAGGGGACACTAGGACAGAGGAATATTTACAGCAAGCTGAAGGACACTCAGTGTGATGTAAATCTCAACATTTAGGAATGAGGTTAAGTACAACTCCTGCTGAGAAGGAGGCCTAAACCCTTTGACAGCTGGTAGGCCTTAAAATCCTGCAAGCAGTCACTTCAACGTCTTGCCAAGTGTGAGGCAGACACAGTTACTTGGCCAAGTCGAGTAAAGCAACTCAGAGTCGATAACACTTATAAAAAAAGATGAATCATCTTTGTGGCCGCTTTAAAGGCAGACAGCAGCTTATCAAAAGCATCGTAAGTGGAAATGTTGAAAATATGGTGATTTTGTACACAACAGGTTTTGCTCTAATTAATGCAGGAGGAAATGTGTACAGTATGTGGTTAAGGATGCATGGTAGGGAGGTGGGACATCACATATACCTGAAGAAAACATAACTGATGGAGGGATTAATTAGCTGCAGATTGGAAATGAAAGATTTTCTGAGCCAATGTGTCTTTGGAGACTGGCAGCTTCTCTCTGGCTAATAAACATGAGTCAAGCAAATTTCACTGCATGACAAAGGAACGAGAATCTAAAATTTATAAGAAATACTATACAACAGGCTGCCAACTAATGAACTGAGGTATACCAACACACAACTTTAGCATACCCACTGGAAACATGAGGGGGAAAAAAACCTCCTGTATTTTAGTGACCTCATTTTTTTTGTAAAAGGCACAGCTTTGTTAACAGAACATCTGTTTCACCGAATCCAATTACATACCTCATGTATAAATTATTCACTTAAAGGCAGCTCATTAGATCAGAAAGCAAGTTACAGAGATCACGAATAAAGCCAGAAAAGGATGTTTTCTTCCATGTTTACGTTTTATCTCATTTGTCTTCAGTAAACACTTTATCTTGGCCCATGTTATGGTGGCATATGCTGCTTATGATGCTACATTCTAGTTATAATGTTAAGTTCCATGCTGATGTATTTATTAAAAAAGTTCTCAAGGTGGACAGTGTGGCCCAGGAAAGATAAAGGTTCATATTCACCCAGTGTGAATGCATTTGTGAGTACAGGGTCATGTTCTTGTTATTTATCAATAATACCTAAATAAATACCATAAATTATAAATTACTTAGTATCAATCATCTAGGAGTGTTATGATATATGTTATTTAGTGCCATTTATATTTTAGGAAATAAAGCCCAAACATTCAATGCAATGCTGGTTATTATCTTTCCTCAACTAATAACCATAGTCATCCAGTCATATCAGGAGGAGTGAAGTCCTGGTGTCTGATGACTGCGGCCTATCATTGAACCAGTAAGTTAATTAGCTGACAACAATATGACACCAATGTGAATTTGACACTCTATCATCATCACCACATCAACTGATGTTAGAAGCATCACGATAAGCTGCTAGGCTGTTAGCTGCTAGCTACATTGCTTACTTCTAAGGACTTAGTGACTGGTGAAAGAAGGTGGTAAAAATGAAATCAATATCACAGAATTGGCCATATGGTAAGCAATAATCAGGAAATGACGTAGGTTTCCTTGAGATCATTTGAAAAAAATAACATACTTAACTCCAGAAGTGTACAAGCAACTCAAAGACAATATGCATACATTTGAAACCATTTAAGATACAATCAACATCTAGCAGCTTCTCAACAAAAGGCTCCACTTTAAATGCCAGATGCTTACTCAGCAGCAGCAGCGTCTGGGACAGCGGAGACTGTTAAGCATTCATATCAGGTTTCGCCAGTTTCCAATGCTTCACAGGAAAACTGACAATAGCTCCAATTACATGGAGAATATTTCGTTAATGCAATTCAAATGATTCTGATTAGAGGTTCCCACTTAAGTGTTCACATGAATGCTATGCCAGTAGGATATGCATTTACGTTCTCAAAGCATTTAATCGAAAAAATTACTTTTTTGACATGCACAACATGGTTCCACTCGTGGTGACTGTGTAATCTGCAAAAGATATAACAGCAGAATAAACTTTCCCCTTCCCTCCCCCCAGGCTTAAGATAGATTAGTTATACTTGTACAGATGTTTTATACTTGTATTGATGCCTCTTGAAGATTGAAATCAATCTTTTCTATGATTGGTTAGATCTTAAACCCACATGAAATGCGACCCATTAATGCCCTTTTTCCCCCAAAGATCAAGAGCATAAGATGCTAGAAGTCATTGTGTAAAAGTCCAAATAAATGCCATGTGGGAGAGAGTTATTCTCACAGAGCTGACTGATCAGTATCCTGGAAACTTGTTACCTCACCTACAGTAATGTTACCCCTACATGAGGCAGAAAGAGTACGTTTATTCCAACAAGAGATAAACTATTTGATCAGGTTTACATGGCTAAGGGTAAGTCAAAAATTATCTCACCCTGGTTGCAGAATTTTTTTTTAATTAACTTTTACAAAAGACAAATATATAATTTTTTGACACAATTGTGTCCATCTGTCAATAAGCTTTCATATTTCTTAATTAAGAAATGCTTTAAACTGAGCTGCGTGCCATGAATGCACTGCTGTTTTCACTGCTTCATCGGAAATGACTCTTTATCCTCGTACGGCTGCTTTTAGTGGAGGTGAAAGTCTGATGGGCGAAGATGCTTTAACACCTCAAAACAAAGTTTTTGCAGAGCGTCGACAGTGTGTGGGCAGAAGAAATGTGTGTGGATGTGCATTGTTATGCAAGATTACAACACCCTTGGAAAGCAGTCCTTTTAATCTAAAGTTTAGGCTTCAGCTCTTCAATAAACATCTCACTGTAACAAGCTCTGTTGATTGTTAAACCTTTTTCCTGATAATATTCCAATACCAGCCCTTGAGAATCCCACAAAACTGTAATCATTGATTTTCTAGCTGATGGTTGACTTTTAAACTTTTTCTTCGTTAGTGATTTGAGGATGTTTCCATTTAATAAACTCTGCTGTTTACTTTCAGAATCGTAGTGATGAATCCGTGTCTCGTAATGATTCTCTTTCACCTTCCTTAGAGCATCGGTCCAAATTCTGTTTGTAGATATCTAAATGCTTCTGTTTATGCTCAGACCTAAAAAAAAAAAAAAAAATCACTTCACGCTGCTCTTCTTCATGCAAATCACAAGTGAGGTTTCCATTCATCAAGAGAGAGAAATGTCCTGTATGTCCAATCAGTTTTAAATATTACTGATAAAGCCCATATTCACTCAGTATCATATTTACTTTGACCTGCCCTGTGCAAACACACTACAGCCAAATACTAAGTAATTCATAAGCTACAGATTCATTTCTTCATCAGTTACATACTACACACACTAGGTGCCAAAACTACACACTGCGAAAAAAAACCAGTGAGCATGAATAGTAATGTTACCCGTTATTTTTCTTTCCCTGACATATAATTAGTGACTAAAATTACATAAATAAACACACTGGAAGAATGAGTGCCATAGTATTTGTGATACTCTGGTCGTTGTGAATAGTCCCCCCAATCCATCTGTGCTCAAAACAACATCAGCTACCGGTGAGGTTGCCATGGAGACCGTGCCGTTCCAGCTGCACTGGAAGCGTGTGTCGAGTTGTAAAATTGGACACGGATCCGAAACATGAACATGGTGAACATTTGCATTCCCAGACCCGAACTCCAGACAACAGACAAGAGGTGCTCTGTACGTGTTATGGCTAACCTGATATCACTCCTCACTATGTCTCGAATGTAATAACTCGTTTATACTGTAAGCAATAGAAACTAATGCGGTACGATGTGATTAGTGTAAAAGCAATAAGAATAGCATAAAAGCCTCCTACAGGAATGTGGGTGTGATGGTTGTATTGTAAAACACTTTATCAGCGAGCAGGGATTTAAGCTGTAATTACTACACTTGAGAATTTACAAGCGTCCTCTTAGAGATGAGTGAATTTTTGCGATATGTGTGTGTGCATCTCACCATAGCGCCGATGGTCTCCTCCCAGTCAGGCCTTTCTCGCGGGTGGATACTCCTGGCAAGCTCAGGAACTATGTCATTGGCTTCCAGGTTGCGTCCAGGCCTCAGTCCCCTGGGAAAAGCAGAGCGAGAAAGGAAACACATGAGAGTAATCAGTTAAGGAGTAAAGATCAGTCACGAACATGGGAAAATTGTTATACTGCATTGCATCACTAAACAGTCGAATTCAAATGAAAAAAAAGGAGAGAAATGAAAACTGAAACTATCTAAAAGTATAATTCTCTAGAAGAATATGATAAATACGAGTCTGGAGGAAAAACAGACTATTTGTATGCCATGGGAAGCAAAAGATGTCCATCACTACCTTAACTATGTGTCACAGACTTCCATTCCATGTGTAAGAATGACCAGTGCATTTCTGTGTACAATAACTTAAATGCATGCAATTCCGAAATCTTATTTGTCTCTTTATTGACCTCAATCTCTCAACGGTTAACATGATGCTACTAAATGCTTTCAGCGCTTGCTATTACACCATGCTGAGCCTGATGCAAGATGAACAGCAGAACAGACACATGATCAACAGTAACCTTAGACAAACAATGATATGAGATATGAGAGTATAATAATGATAATAATAATAATAATAATAATAATAATAATATAATAACAGCTATTGAGGTGATGGTTAGTTTCACAATTACAGGTGCTGTTCAACAACGTTATCTCCACCAGGAGTGTTAAAAGCTCCATTCGCAATCGATTCATTTCAAACAGAAATGCCTGCATGCCTTAATAAACCATGATGCAGCTCTTGTACACTATATGGCCATAAGTATGTGGGCTCCGACCATCACACCTGTAAATGCTGGACACGAAGCTGACAGCATGTAACTCTTTAGAATGCCTTTGTGTGCTATAGACCTTTTGCATTTGATATTACCATGTCAGTCCACTGTGGTCTCAATCACTTCTGGACAGCAAAAGGGACATGACTTACCAGACGGCAGTGCCAACATCTTGAAACATATTTAAAACCATTCACAGATGCACTTTTAGAAAGAAAACACATTTAATATAGTCAACTTAAACAACACTTTAAACAATTACTTCTAAGTCGTTTCAAATTGCCTCTGAACCGCCCGTGTGGTGTTTCATGGCTATCTAGCTTCTTCCCTGCGGCTGAATCCCAAATTTAACCTCTGAACCAGGAAATATACACCCTATACAGTAGGGATGGGAATCACCAGTCACCACCTGATACGATATTATAACGACACTTAGGTAACCGAAATTGCGAGTGTATAAATTCATAATCATAACTATATAAATATTCCAATTCAATATTACTTTTTCCCCCAATTTTGTTACGATTTTAAAAAACCTTATAAAAAAACTTTTAACAAGTAATTAAATTTAGCCCAATGTTACCAATCAGGGCAGATTTTAAACAATACAAACTGACTTTAAATACAAGAGTTTAACAATTAACATTTTAATGTGTAACATTTAACTTAAATAGTTTTTTAACTGAGCAGCACTATCTATAATCTGCCATGATTATAATTTCTGAAGAAAAAAAAAAAATATATATATATATTTGCTACTCTAAAACAAGCAAATAATTTACTCCTGCCACACGGAATGAAAATGAGTAAATAGTTCAGAGTGTACCATCTGTAGGATTATAAAGAAATGGCAAGTGTTTTGTGACTGGTGTAAGCGTGTGTAATAAGTGGGTTTAAGACAAATTCACTCACTGAGTTTGGAGAAAAAAACAGATCAGAGGCTTTTAACACGCTCGATTTTTAATAAGGTAACACCCTAAAAAATGCATTTCTGTTCTGTCACTTGGAAGCTTCTGTGACTGGTCTAGAATAGTTTATATCTGAGGCTGATATAAACTGAAAACCCTGGACATGGGTTCTTTTTTATTATAAGTGTAAAAAATTGGTTTAGAAAAATCCATTTTGTTGTCAGTCCTCAAGATGAAAGCATAGCATATTTCATAGCACCGTCTCATGTGCAACAAAAATGTTGAATAAGCTAACGCTAATGTTGGCAAATTCTTCCAAATCACAATATTTGTACGCCTTCTAAGGTATTACGATAACAAATCAAAATTCTTATTTAAATTATTATTCTTACTACCTTTTTCATGCATTTTCCCATTGTTGTTTGTCTTTTGAATAAGGTATGAAGTCCACCACAACAGACTGCATACATAAAAATAATCAGCAGAACAGGAGCTATTGCTTTGTTACTCTTTTATCTGTGTGACATCAGGTAATCCGGTAATCATCAGGTAGTCTTTCTGTTTTTTTTTATTTGTTTTGTTTTTAACTCGACCATTATCTTCAACGGAAAGACATAGTACTTTTAGCATCATTTTAACCTAATGGTGGTTCACTGTTGTACTGACATTAAGTCAATTCCATTTCTGCAAAAGGTTTACAGTATTGACAACATGCATGACAAATACAGTATGGCGATGTCCCAGTGCATGACATGTGCGAGGTCCAAATCCAAATTAATGACAGGATTTTTGGAATAACATACTAAAACAAGTATACACTACTGTGATGATCAGCTTTCCACATATTTTTTGGCCATATGATATATCATAGAGTAATAGCGTGTGCTATGCAATTATAAAGTGGGGCTTTACTTTTTTTTTTAACAACCTCATTTTGACCGAGAAAGCAATCTCTGCGTGCACAGAGATAACTATACACAGCGTGTCTCAGCCATGAACCATGGTTCCCAACTTAAAAAGGAAACATCTGCTTGTAAAATAATGAACATGACGAGATTAAAGTTACCAGCCCACCTGTCAGTGTGTCATTAAACAGTAGGTTCTGTGAGCAGAATGGGTAAAAAGAACAAAAACAACCAGCAAGGTTAATCACAAAGAAGATTCTGTAAAGAATGGAATTACCAGATACTGCAAAACATAATCTATAGTTAGTTAGAAAAAGTCACTTATAGAACAAAATATTGAGAAATACATCAAATACTTCTTAGAAATATCTGTTCAGGTTACCGTCACTGTAATCATCTTTCTTGAAAACAAAATTATTATTGTTTTATTAGGAAAAGCATTTATAATTGTACAAATCAAAACAATATAACTCTTCTACCAAAAAAAAAATTGACAAATCTAATAGAGAATGACAAGAGAAAATATGAGGGTAAGTCAAAAATTCCCCACACTCCGGTGATATGAAAACTTCTGTTGGCTGATTCAGCTCTTTCTAATCAGGGCTACTGTCTTCCCAGTCGCTGCTGTGCAGGTGTGAATGTGTTACATCATTTCATTTGTAACTGTGATGTGAGCAAAAATAAATGCCCCCTTTTGATTGGCACAAAAAAAAAAAATCAAAGTGTGCACAGTGATCTGGTTGTACACAGTATGGAAAAAGTGTGTATCTGCATTTGGAGTGATACACTACTCTAAGGAAGGTGAAAGTGGCATTGGCTCAGCGGTAGGTGTTTCACCTGACATGCAGAATGACCGGGTTCGATTCTAAGCCAATGCCCAAACCCTAGCCACAGGATGAGGTGCCGGTCCAAAGCCCAGATAAAATGAGAGGGTAAAGCCTAAAACATTTTTAATGAAGGAATACAAAAGCTTGTTGACAGATAGACAAAATGTATTGAAAAGCAAGGATATGCCGAAAACATTATGTATTTGTCTTTTTTTTTTTTAAGCAATTTAAATAAATTCTACAGCCAGAGTTTTTGACTCACCCTCGTTACATGGTACAATAACTTTTCCATATACAACTGCCAAACCAACAAAAGTTATGTTTACACCAAAGTAAACATAAAAGGAAACAAACAACTACATTTAAACAAACAAGCAAGGAAAAAAGAAACAGGAAGCTTAAAAAATAAATCAAGAAAAAGAAAATGAAAAAAAGAAATGAAAAAAAGAAAAGGAAAAGGAAAAAAAATTCTCTAAAAGAGTATCTTTTTTTTTTTTTATTTTAAAAAGGACACGATGTCTTTAAGCCACAGAGATATAGATGGTGTTCTGAGGGATTTTTAAGGAATCAACAGACAATGCCTGGCTATCTAAATTATTGTTAACAAAATAAATTAAATGTTACATCATCCATTCAAGCATTATTCTGCTAGCATTAGTATTAATATTAGCATTGTGGTACTAAACAACTAAACCAAAAAAATAAATCAGTACCATAACAGTACATTAAAAAACTTTTGCAACAAATTCTACATGATGCATTCCCTCTTTTTTTTATTTTTAATACCATCTGAGCAGGAATAGAGTGGGGAAAATAAGCAAAATGAGTAAGCTTAAAGCTGAAAAGCACAGCAGTGTCCACAGTATCACTTCTCTCTCTACTGTGAGGCAAAATGGAGAAAAACGCTCTGGAACCAATTACATAAAATCCTCTGCTTCATGGATTAAACCAGCCTGGATAATTTGGAACGGTGCTTTCTGGGCTGCACTTATTCAATATGTGTTTTTCCTACAATATGACACCATTTCTGCAGTTAAACCAGGCAATACATAGTGACTGATGAGCCTTCCTTCGTACTGAGGTAATGAGGTTTTAGTGAACGCTTCAAATATATGGTGACCTACATGATTCCGTTCTGCAAAATGAGGGAATATGGAGCAAACTCGATGAGAAAAAAAAACGAGCAGTTTGTATGTATTTGCTTCATGCAGTTAGAAATCATTTGTCTCTGACACAGATTCAGTTCAAACAACAAGCACTTCGAAAAGAACATAACAAATTACAAAACGAGGAGTAGAGTGTTTCGAACAAGGTCGGCGGAGACGCGAGAGATACGTGACTACGCGTGAGACGTTTGACGGAATCCGAGATAAATTCCTTTCTGATGAGATCTGACCTACATCAAGCAAGCCTTCGCTCCACCCTGTGTCTGCATCCAGCTCTCACCAGCACACATAATCCTCGCTCAATATCTCCACACCTCGGGCTGTTTAGACACGTGGCTGACCTCAAACTGTCATCCTTGATGCGGGTCTCGTACAGCGCCGCTTGCATGTCTGCTCACGGGGGGGAGTGGGGGGCGAGGAGCCCAGAGAGCATGCTACAAATCCTCTGAGTGGTGGAGCCGCATCAGTTCTATGAAGCATGTGAGTGACTGCGGATACACAGAGGTGTGGCTTAATGCTGTCATGTGATTACATCTGGCACGTGACAAAAGACGGAGACAAGGCAGTGATGCAGGAGCACTAAAGACTTCCCTTGTCCAACGCTTCCAGCTTAATGAACCGCAAAATCAGTACAACAGACAATGCAATCAATGATGTATCATCTGTAGACTGGAAAGATAACCAGCAACACAAGGGAAGGCAGGGGAGATGAAGCGTAGGCCTGAAATCCACTGAAATGATGAGTCGCGATGACGACTTTTATGAATAGTTAATCAGTTTAGCAACATAATTTAGTGCACTTCATTATTTTGAAACAACAGCTCTATTTAAAAAAAAAAGGTGAGATTTTCAAATACATCATGATATTCAGGTTTAGCAGTAAACTGGCAGTCCTGCCGCATGGTCCAAATTGACATTTTGTAATTTTTTATTGTGGTTTAGGAAGGGGTAATGCTGCTACCACCAGAGAGTTGGATTAGAGTTTGATCTCAATGTAAGCTGTAATGCAACTATTTGAGATTATATCGGTTTTTCTTATCACATGGAAGTAAAAACCCTCTCACTTACAAGCGAGAAAAAAAAAACCTACAGTCAGAGTGCGGATAATTTTTGACTCATCCTCGTATAAATATTTGACAAAATAAATCTGATCCTTTTAACTTTTAAACATTTTAATGGATGGTTTAAAAACTTAGCACAATCAGAACTCAACTATGAAGGCAACACCGAATCGAGAGTTAAAACATGATTTAATTGATGCACAAGAGTTAATGAAATAAATTATCTGATGATAGCCATCTTTGGCTTAGCTCTGCACCGCAGTCAATTATGTTTATTTAATCAGGTTGTCTTTTAGCAGCTAGTTGAAAATATCATTCGTTAAATTAAATCTGATCAGACAACTCGATCATTTAATATCATTTTAAGTAGGTATATTTCCTGCAGCCCAGCTTGCTAGAAAGTTAATGCCTGCCTAATTGAAATGAGTTGACCTGATTCGTTATGTAATCGTAGTATTAAAATGAACGTAAAAGTACAACATTTATCTATTATCATTATGATTAAAAGCAATAGATGGTTAGCAAGCTAGTTATTCTTGCTACTGAGCAATTAAATGTTACTACGGTAGCGTCTGTCAGAGACTACAGTCATCCGGAAAAACAAAGGGATGGCACAAATTATAATAATACATAAAGATAACATAGGTAAATATAAAATACAGTTTTCAAATAATTATTTCATTTATAAGGAGAAAAAACTATTTAAACCTGCCTGTCCTTATGTGAACAAGTAATTGGCACTTAAACGTACACTACTGCTCAAAAGTTTAGGATCACTTGCAAATTTTTTTTTTTTTTTTTTTTTTTTTTGTGATTTTATTTTCTACATTCTACAACAACACTGGGAATTTCAAAATTAGTAAATAAACACAAATGGACATAGGGGAACTATGTACCAACAACAGTAACAACACTAAGTTGTTATTTTAAGACACGGAGGTCAGCCTTTCTGAAACAGTCCTTGCAAGAACAGTACAGTGAAACCTTGAATTCTGAGTAACTTGGTGTGCCAGTTTTGCAAGACGAGAAAAAATTAGAAATAAAATGTATCTTAATAAATTAGCGAGATCTTGATATACGTGTAGTGCCTATAGGCTTTGTCTGCTGAGCATAATGTGATCAGAACTAAACTAATTGTTCTCTCTCGAGTGCTGTGGGACTATGGGTAATCATCTCCCATGCTCAGTCTCAGTGCGCGTCCGTCACTCGTGTACCGTTCATTTTAACATTGTGACCACATGTGTGTGCAAGGGCAAGTGTCATTAGAGAGGTTACTTGTGAAAGAATTTTCGGTCTGTATGTGTGTGTGTGTGTATGTGTGTGTGTGTGTGTGTGTGTGTGTGTGTGAAAGTCGTCCCACACAGTAGCCCCCTCCCTCTTATCAGATAAAGTGTAAGTTTATAATCCCAAGAAGGCAAAACCAAAACTCACCCCTGCTGCAGAGGAGGAGTTTATTTAGGTACCAGCCTCGAAAATCACCAATTAACAGCACCTCGGATTAGACCCGTTATGAAAGCTTTACAGATCATGAGTAGTAGATACATCTCAACATCGACTGTTCAAAAGAAATTATTGCAAATTACAATCTAGAAAGAAATTTAAATCAGAAATGACCATGGAGATAGAAAGTAATCACAAACTTCTGAGTGGTAGTGTAATAACTGGCAATTTAACACACGCTCTTATCAAGTGCAACTTAGAAAAGTGCAAATAATTTTGGACCTGTGCAAAAAAGTGGTTGTGTCACCCTTGGTGACAATAACTGCAATCAAATGTTTGAGATAACTGGCACTGAGTCTTTCACATCACTGTGGTGGGATTTTGACCCACTCTTCTATGCAGAATGGTTTAAATTTAGCAACACTGAAGGGTTTTTGAGCATGAATGGCCTGTTTAAGGATCTCAATTGGATTTATGACAAAGCCACTCCAAAACATTCATTTTGTATTTTTCAGAGGGGGACATGCTAGTGTGTTTTTTTCGGATGGTTGTCCTGCTGCATAACCCAAGTGCGCTTGAGCTTGAGGTCACAAACTGATGTCCACACATCATCCTTCATCAAGATTCAGCAGAATTCAAGGTTCCACCAATTATAGTATGGTGAGTTGTTCAAGTCTTAAAGCTACAAAGCAGCCTCAGACATAACAATACCGCCACCATGTTTGATCTTTGGTATGATGTTCTTTTTATGCAATGCTAGTTTTACACCAGATGTAACGGAACACACACTTTCCAAAACTTTTGTCTCATCAGTCCACAGAATAGTTACCCAAAAGACTTAAGGGGTGATCAAGATATTTTTTGGCAAATGTGAGACGAGACTTTGTGCTCTTTTGATCAGCAGTGGCCTTCACCCTGGAACTCGCCATTTTTGCCCCAGGCTCTTTCTTATTGTTGGATCATGAACACTGACCTTAACGGAGACGAGTGAGGTTTGCAGTTCTTTAGATGTTGTTCTGGGTTCCTGGATGAGTTGTCCTTGTGCTCTTGTAGTAAATTTGGCAGGCTGGTCACTCCAGAGAAGGCAGGCTACTGTATTCTTCATTTGTGGATAATGACTCTCATCGTGGTTTGCTGGAGTCTCAAAGCAAAGCCTTAGAACTGGCTTGGTAACCCTTTCCAGTCTAAATTTGTCAATTACTTTTTTCTCTGTCCTTATCTCATCTGTTCACCTGATCGTTTGTCATGTTTCACTTTGTCAAACAGGTTCTACTAAAGTGCTTTCTTGATTCAAAAGGTCTGGTAGTGATCAGGTGAGGCAAGTGAAATTTAACTCAGCTCATCCATGATTTATCAAGGAGAAGCAATTACTTTTTCACATAGTGAAAACAACAAGGAAAGAACAAGGTAGGTTTGAACAGCTGTTTTTTTTTTTGCTTAAAAATAAAAAACTTTTTCACAGCACTGAATAGAGCTAGCTGGTGTTGTCATGTTGTCAAGATGCATCTGTGTGCGAATTTAATCTGGCCTACATGTAAAACAAAAAATCTTGATGACATGACAAACAAGGTATATTATGTAAATAATGTAAGACTAGAAATGTGGGTAGAATAAAATCCTCCGCCGTCCGTGTGTCCTAAAAGACACTGAGTATTCGATAAAGGTCACAGCGCTGTTTGATAAATCATCCAGATGCTTTACTGAGCCCCAGCACTTTCACGTACTCGAGTGTACGTTTTAATGCCGCATGCAGAAAATTGGGAACCTGAGCTTGTTATGCATCGCACACACACACACACACACACAAACACACACACACACACACACACACACACACACACACACACACACACACACACAAACACACACACACACACTGCATCAAGGCAATTTCACTGAAACAACCCCAATCTGATAGTACAGAGCACGGCTTATTGAGCAGCAATCTCAATGTGTTATGCTCCTCCAGCCTCTGAGAAAAGTGGGGCTATTACAGTACACTCTTTCATTACCAAACCTGCGACGTCCGCTTGCCGATTCAAAACATTTCCTTAACTTTAGCTTTGTGCCAGTAATAGACAAAATCGAGAGAATAGTGATCAAAACAACTCCAGGGCTGTTGTTCAATGCATACAAACAGGAGATACGAGACCTTCAAAGTCGTGCTCTCCAGTGGTAATGCGCGGGTCGGGTATTTTTACAACCCGCGGGTCCTGCTTTTATGAAATTATTTGGCCCACCCCAGCCCGCCCCGTACTACTGTATCTATTTTTACAACCCGCCCCGCCCCGCACCTGCGACATTGAAATTTAGCAGACTGACCTTTTTTCTTTTAATTCCCGACCTCGATTTCTCCCGCACCTCGTCTTTCATCTTCACTTTTATTTCTTTGTTTTTGTTGTGACTAACAGCGGTAGCTGCTTGGCGCTTACGTGACTTGTCACGTGATGTAACCTTATCAAAAAACTTAATAAAATTTTTAAATAGATATTCCCAAATATTTAATATAGGCTATAGGGAATTGCACGCAACATACATGGATTTTTTAATTTCATTTAGTTTTAATGACCCGCCCCAACCCGCCCCGCAAATAAAGTGACAATTTCTTTACCCGCCCCAACCCGACCCACGGGTTACCCACGGGGTCCGCGGGTTACCAGACGACCCGCACATCACTACTCTTCAGCTGGTCTAGCATCCAGCTCCAAACTGTAGGGTGACGGAGAAGAAATGAAAGCCAGGCCGGGCCACACACACAGAGAAACTTTTTAACAAAAGCTTTTAAGGAAAACTTGTTTTTAATCACACACATACAGTACACAAATGGTCTTTTTCCTAAAATTCATCCTTCCCAAGGTTACCTGAGGACACCCGGGAACGGATACAACCTGATTCTACAGCCAAAGTATGTCTGCAAATTCTAACCGCATGACAATTTTCAAATCACCTCACTTCAAGCCATAACCATCAGGCATTTGTGAAAATGATATGTTTTAACAGCTATGCTTAAACTGCAATCAGTTAAGCACCCAGGATTTAAGTCATGCGAAAGTGAAACAACTGGTCTGACAAGCCATTTTCCACCGCCGGCAACACAGAAAAATGAGAACGACAGTTAAAAAGAAAAAAAAACTGAAAAAAAGGAGATGGGAATCTGCCCGCGTGATTATACGCTTTAAGTGGGCCAATATTTTCAAGTAACAGCCCTTAAGGGTGTTTCACACCTTTCATATTTTTGGGAAGTAGAAACCAATATGAAGCGAGTACAAGCATTTTCCTGGGTAATAAGTCACCCGGATTCTCACTTGGGCGAGGAAACAGGAGCATGTAAGATGTTATAAATTGCCTCATAATATATCTTTTTTTACAACCAACAAACCGATAAATTAACAAATGTATTGCTGGTAAAATCTTTATTCTAGTTAAATACCTGGGAGTGGAAATGTATTTTTGCACAGCTCTCCAGTTCTACCCTGAGCTCAGGTTACGTTCTGGCGGAGCATCTCATGTTTTCAGATTATCTTCCCACCTCCCAAAAAACACCAGCTGGTCAACTGTCTGTGTTACGTTAGAGTGTGGTGAGTGTGTGGTGTCCTGTTTGAGGCATTAAGCATCAAAAAAATAGGTCAGAATATAACAAGTTTCCACTAGCTGTTCAGGAAAGCATAGCTATTGTATTTTATGTCTGTTCTGGGAAAGAAGAAAAAAACATAATATTTTCATACATTTCTTTGGGTCGTTCCTCCGTTTAGTTTGTCATGTAGTTTGATTTTAAGAATATATTAGACTGGAATTTTATACTACTTTGTCCAAGTTTGCTCACATTTGCACATTGATGGTTGTGTGTTTTGTTTGTTTATTTATTTAGCACATATTTAGGTGAAAATACATTCAGTTACTATTTTTACATTTCTAAAATATGAGACGAACCAGCCGATCACCCAGTGACCAGAAATTGCAGGTTTTAAGTTTGACTCAGCCGATTAGCCTCAGATATAAACGATTCTGTACTAAACTTCCAAGTGGTGCAATATGGAACGCAATTTTATGGCTTCATATTATTAAAAATCGCCAATCAATCTGCTTTATTAAAACCCTTGAATCTGACTTTATTCCCAAGCGGTGTGAGAAAATTAGTCTCAAACCCACTCATTTAAAATGTCTACTACAATCTAAAAAAACACAGAAAGCGCTGTGTAGCCCATCGTGCCTGCTTTGCGCCCACACGCTCGCAGCAACTCAACCCGTGTGCTCACTGTCACGTTCAGTTTTGACTTTGAAGGCATTTGAGGAGGGAAAATGTTGCAGTTTTTTACAATCCTACAGGTGGTGCACTCTAAACTATTGACACATTTTTATCCCGTGTGGAAAAAGTTAATTATTTGCTAAGTTTGTTTAGAAATAATAATTATGGCGGATGACAGAGATGCTTAAATGCTTAATGCTTAAATGCTCTTCTGATGTTATTTTTTCTATTGTTTAAATGCTGCGATTGGTTTTTAAATTAGAAAACTAATGTTACATGGAACAGGCTACCTTTAATTAATTATTAGACTTTTTTTAAGTTTAAAATTGTAATTGGTCTTCATGGAAATGACGTAAACCCTCTGTTACCTTCAAATTTACATCTTTTGTCCTTGGTGTCAACTTGACCCCAGCAATTTCAACCGCCAGAAAATTATCTAAATTAAAACCCATGTATAAAAGTTACTGAATATAAAATCACAGTCCACTACACAAATTCCTTTAACTATTTTATTTTACATAATTAGGTTTGATACATAAATTTCTGCTATTGCAGCATGGAGGTTTTTGGTGTAATGATTAAGATATACCACTGGTATATTAGCATAACACTGGTTTGCGTATAAATGCCAGAGCAGCATGATTACTGTACAGAATCAAACCCATTGGCACACTGCAATTACAGTGATGCAAAAATGAAAGCATATGCTGCACTGCATACTTTGCAACACCTGCCAGAGAGTGAAAAAAAAAGAGAGAGAGAGAGAGAGAGAGAGAGGAGGAAAAAATATATAATCCGTAAATTACAGCGTGCTCTTCTGGCAGTGAGGTGCATTAGTATGCTCTTCACAGGCCGCCACAGCTTTATGTCATAAACAACGTAACTCACGTAACTTGCCTCATCGTCCAAGAGCTGCACAGCACCGAAGCCGAGCTCGGGAGACTTAAGATGCACGCCGAGCGCGTTGGCAGGACACCAGGTTTTAAAGAGGCCTCTTGGCATTGCTGTGGGTCAAAACGCTGTGCACTACAGGCCTAAAAAAATGGCCCTGTCCTAAGCATGCGTGAGACATACTGAGGATTCCCGAGGAAATTCTAAAGCTGGCTCGTTCACAGGATGAAAAGAAAGCACCCTTTTATTTTACCTCTGTAATGTTGTGCTAATATCTAATGTATGCTAAGCCATTGCTGCCATGGCAACACTGTTTCGAATAAGGAGGAGCGAGTTAAAAAAAAAAAAAAAAAAGAGTGCCCAGAACAATAATCCCTTAAATGGAAACAATCCCAAAACCGGGGACGGGGAGGCGATCCTGTGAAAGGGATTTAATGCCGGATCTCAGAAAAGGGTCCGGGAGAGAGTTCACACTGCAAAGCAGAGCACAGGCACTCGTGAGCACTCTCCTGGTCATGTGACACTCGGAGCTCGGGCTTCAGATATCTGGCACTGGGAGTGGGTGGGAGTGCACCGGCATTGCAATACAGTCAGTGTGTGCTACCAGTAATGTCCTAAGCTGTAGTGTATGCAAAATATTATAATGATTATTGCACTGTAATGTTTAACATTTCAGGATGTGAGTAGTAGTAATATCACTCATGCCTGGTTATTAATACCGCTCTGAGCAAGAATCATTTCTAATCATAAGAACACTGCTGTAGAGTCGTGGAAAAATCAATAAAGGAAAGCCACGTCTGCATGAGATGTGCCTCCACACACGCCACACTTCTGACATCTCTCCTATAAACCTCGGGAGAAGGATCGGATATACAGTACTGTGCCAGAAATGTGCTTATGCACACACGCACACACGCTGCTGACACACACTCTCATCATCACCACCACCACCATTATCTC
The DNA here is from genome assembly GCF_024256425.1 of Clarias gariepinus. NCBI lineage: Eukaryota > Metazoa > Chordata > Actinopteri > Siluriformes > Clariidae > Clarias > Clarias gariepinus. The sequence continues at coordinate 9,668,945 of NC_071118.1, read as the reverse complement.
ACAAAGCTCAGACGCAATCTTATATTCTTATACTTCTATTATAAATGGAAGATCAAAGAAGTCAGAGAGCACATGCTCACACACACACACACACACACACATCCACACAGCTTGTCCAACTGCCTCCCAGCAGCATCCTTACGAAGGTGAGCATGACCCTTGTGCGGCTGGCAGAGCAGCGTGGGAAGAAGACGTGCAAGCCTTACCTGTCAGAGATGTCATGACTTCCTGTAGCTGTGAACAGTCCTAGTGCTGTACTCCCCACCACTGCAGCAGCCCCGCTGCCTGCCTCCATGATACTGACTCACTGCAGGAGCAGCCTGCCAGAGAGAGAGAGAGAGAGAGAGAGACAGAGAGCAGGGAGGGGGAGAGAGCCACAGAGATGAGCAGAGTCGAAAAAACGTAGTGTCACAAAGGCAGAGCGATAGCACAAGACAGACAGACAATATGAAAGTAGAGCAGAGAGAACCAGAACAGAGAGGGAGAGAGAGAAAGAGAGAAAAGAAGAAAAAAACAAAAATGTTATTCCTTTTAATCTTTTCCATGCAACTGAAACACCACAGCACATCAGTGTAAATACCCAAGATTCATAATCACATACTGTGACGCTACATAACAAAACTATAATCTTGACATATTCGGATAAAAACGAATGTGTTCTACACAGCAATATTTACCAAAAGAGAAGACGCAGAAAAAAGACAAGCCTTAGACAATTGAGGTCTCGTTTTACAAACTCATCACATTGCTTGTATTAGGTTTGTTTTTTGTTTTTTTCATTTTTTTAATGAGGTCATTCTGGCTGATGAATTAGACAATATCACATGAGTGCAATATTACATGCAAAAGTACATGAGATTTTAGACTCTCCAAATCTGTTTTTTTTTTTTTTTTTTTGCTCCACTGGCTAAATCATATTCAAAAAAATTTTTACTATCTTTCTAGCTTGTTACCTAGAATCAACCTTACATTGATTCAGACATTCATGCTAAAGGCCCTTTTCATGACATCGGTCATCTTCCTATTCTTCTTCATTTTCATAGCCTTTGTTCAAATGATTCTCTTCATTTTCAACTTCTATCCATAAAAAAAAACATATTGATTTGCTATGTCTGCTTATAACGCCACTAACACTAGTGATATTTTATCCGGAAAACACATTAAATTCCACTAGTGTTGGAACCAGCATTAAACCAACTTTTGTATCACGAGACATTTAAGCAATGTAAAATAAATAAAGTTTTAGTCACTGACTGAACTGACTCTTAAGTCAGACAGAGTCAGGGTCCCAGGATTGATCTTAAGCTCAAGTTACTGTCAGTTGGGAGTTTTCCCAAGTGCCAGAATGAGTTTCCACTATGTTCTCCAGTTTCAAATAAACATGCTGGTTGGTGGATTGAAGACTCAAAACTACCTCTGGGTGAAAATGATGCCCTTCAATAGGATGTTCATCAGGGTTGTATTTCAGCATGATGCCTTTCCGTGTTGCCTGGATAGACTTCTAATCCATTGTGCTTGTGACCAAGATAAGATAAATGCTTTGACATTTATCATGTTTTGCAGACACGCTTATACAGAAGGGCAAGTCCAAAATTATCCACACTCTGGTTGTAGAATTTATTTTTATTAACTTTTAAAAAGACAAATATTACTCTCCTTGCTTTTCCATACACTTAGTCTATCTGTCGAAAAACTCTGAGCTGGGAGCCATAAATGCACTGCTGTCTTTGCTTCTTCATCAGAAGTGAATCTTCATCCTCATAGAGCTGCTTTCAGGGGACCAAACTGGTATTGCCAGTAATGTTTCTCTTTAAGAAACTTTCACCTTCTATAAGAGTATCATATTTTGGTTGCAGATATACAAACGCTTTTGTTTATTCTCTTCTGTGAGTTGTTTGCACCAGGTACACCCTTAGACACAATATTCTAACCTGTACAGCAAAGACTAGGGAGACAGTAGCATTGAATAAAAAACACTTATAAGACCAACAGAAGTTTTAATAATACTGGAGTCTGAATGCTTTTTTACTCTCCCTAGTATATAATTGAGCAGTTGATCTTTAAAGGCCTTGCTGAGGATCCCTGAAGTGGTAGGTGGGTAGCGTTGGGATTTGCACTCACAACCTAAAGGATCAATATACCATAATATAATACAATGCCTGTATATGATATAAAGTCTTATGCAAAAGTTTAGGCACCCTTGATAAATGGATTTTGTGGATTTTTTTTTTTTATTATTATTGAAAAGATGTTAACACAGTCTCTCTTGGAAATGGAAAAAAACACAATATTTTCAGCAAACATTGATGCATTGATACTTCTTATGCCATAAATTGAACAAAAGTAAAAAATAAAAACATTATTATAGCACTGTGCAAAGGTTTGGACACCCTAAGAGTTCCAGAGTCTCATTCATTTTACAAGGTTTCAGACCTTAATCAGTTCGGTAGATCTGATGCATGGAAACAGCTGTCATTAGTAAATGCCAATTTTAAAGCTTTACAAATACTTTGACTCTTCTAACCGTGTGCTTTTAGAATTTTCTGGTATTTAGTAAACATTACACCATCTGTAAAAAAGCTGAAGCTGATAAAAGGATGGCTTCCACAACAGGACAATGATCATAAACATACCTCGAAATCCATGGAATACCTGGAATAAGTGAAACAAGCTGAAGGTTTTGGAATGTCATCACAGTCCTCCGATTTAAACATCATTGAAAATTTGTGGGTGGATCTTAAAAGAGCTGTGCATGTAGGACGACCAAAGAATATTACTGAACTAGAAGCCTTGTGCAAGGAAGATAGGGAGAAAATCCCAAGTACAAGAACTAAAAGACTTTTAGCTGGCTATAAAAAGTGTTTGTAAGCTGTGATATCTGCCAGAGGAGGTGTTACTAAGTACAGATTAAGTAGGGTGCCCAAACTTTTGCACAGTGCCACAATAATGTTTTTATTTTTATTTTTCAATTTTTGACATAAAAAGTAACTATGCATCAATGTTTGCTGAAAATATTGTGCTTTTTTTTCCATTTTTAAGAGAGACTGTGTGTTAAAATCTTTTCAATAAAAAAAATCACCAAAATCTGTTATTTATCAGGGGGTGCTCAAACTTTTGCATAAGACTGTAAATGTTACATATAGTACAGGACTAGAAGCTGATAGGTTCCAGAGTTCCAGTTTTCTTTGATGAAATGAAATTCTGACATTTTTGCCATTTTCAGCCCTTTATGGAGAAAGTCTGATAATCTCAGGTTCGGTTTACAGAGGAAGTTCCTCTGACCTCTGGATCAATTGTGTAATTTCCTGTGTCGTCCGTGTAGTAGTTGTACAAAATAATGCCTTTTATTCCTGGTAAGAAGACTTTTCGGATGCATGGCAAGTTATCAAGCAAAAATCCCTGCAAACCAGGGGCTGATCTTAAACAAAAACTTTTTTTAACTATACAGATTGGGATATAAGATGCTCACAGCAAAAGTGTGCTAATTACGGTGCTTTATTCCTGTGAAATAATAAGGTGCTCGGTCTCCTCTGTTCATGATAATAAAAACCTGTTCTCTGCCACCAGGGAACCTCAAACACGAAGTACATTAGTACAATTCAATCACAATACCCAGAATTACACCTGATGTTAGTCAAGGTTGAGTTTAAGCAAAGCCTAGACCACGGTTTCCAAACAGAAAAAAAAATCTGTTCTTCTGGACTGCAGTTTTTTTATAATTCATTATAATATACACTTTCTAACCATATAAAAAAAAGTCTGTAAACACATAGTCACCGATAATCACATGATGCATGCATCACAGAAAAAAACTCCTACTCCTGCGCTTGGTGTGCTACGTGGTCTAATTACAGAGACAGCACCTCATGACTGACAGCCTGAATAAAAGGCCATCCCTCATGAATTTAAAAGAACAAAACCTAAAGCCCACACAGCATTCATCTGCTCCCTGCCAATAAGCACGCTCTGAGGCGGACAGGGCAATCATATCAAAGAATGACAGGCAAAGAAATGCAGGAGGCATGAAACGCCCACACGCGATCCAAAAGCAGCTCGTCATCTACACAGGGGGAGGGAAGGAGCGCCCTCCGTCCGCTCTCGCCAGGGCTTGTTGTGAAAGTGCATCGTCGAGATAGCACCAGGGCCGCGAGCGCTCCGCTGTGGCCAATTCTAACGCCATTCACAAAGTTTTACAAATGACTCAGCAAAGCTGCTTTCGTTCGTTGCTGGAGTGGAGCGTTCGGCTGATGGATGGGTCTGGCCTAATTGTGTCTCCTGCTCGAGTAAGCCAGCCGTGCCTCAAGCAGGCTTTAGCACGTTAAAGACATAGTGTGTCTTATTGCGGCAGGATCTCGAGCCAGTGACAAACACACACACCCAGCTGAAGGGAGGGTAACCTATCATGGCAGATTAATCAGAAAAAACAAACGAATACAGAGTCTCAGAGTCTCTTATTAGGACCCATGAGGAGACCTATTACAGGTACATTTCATACTCTTTTCACAGATCCAATATTTTTCTTTTTTTGTTTGAGATGACAATTCACACTGCCACTCACATTTCCAAGTGTTGTACCTTTGACATTCGCTCGTTTCTTTCTTGGCTCTGCATTTGTAATACTTTTTATAACAAAAATGCACTAAATGGACAAATGATGTGGACATTAGACCACCTTAGCCACATGTAAATGTTCTCCAAATTGTTGCCATAACATATGAAGCACACAGTCGCTTTGTACGCTGTACAGTCACCCTCTACTGGAACTACATGAGTGGACCATTTTCCAGCATGATGCTGACCCTATGCATACAGCCACATCATTGAACAGATCTCTGACCTCGACCCCACTGAACATCTTTAGAACGAACTAAAACCCCCAGGACTCTTTGCTTGTCTTATGGCTGAATGGAAAAATCTCCAAAATCTAATTGGATTTCTTATAAGAAAGACTAGCATAACAGCAAACTGGACACTTTTTTGTCACTTTCTTCTTTGTCTTTCGGCTGTTCCCTTTTAGATGTCGCCACATCAAATCATCTGCCTCCACCTAACCCTATCCTCTGCATCCTCTTCTCTCACACCAACTAACTTCATGTCTTCTCTCACCGCATCCATAAATCCCCTCTGGTCTTCCTTTAGACCTCCTGCCTGGCAGTTTCAACCTCAGCATCCTTCTACCGATATATTCACTAGGGATGCACCGAAATGAAATTTCTGGGCCGAAAACGAAACCGAAATTTTGGGATGCACTTGGCCGAAAACCGATACCGAAACCGAAAATGGCTTCATTAAAAAACATGTTTAAAATATTTTCTTTTTGTTTGTATTAAAAAATCTACAAATTAATTACAATTATTGCAACTTTGCTGTCCTCATCTGAAACTTTGAAGTGCTTCCAAACCGCCGGCATACTCCGTGTTTGATGCGTAATGACAGCGCGAACGAGATGGGAGGATGGGAGAGGCGTGGCGACAATTTCGGCTTTTATTTTCGGCGCTTTCTTACGTTTCGGCCGAAACCGATAATGCTATTTCGGCCGAAAATTTTCGGCGGCCGAAATTTCGGTGCATCCCTAATATTCACAATCTCTCCCCTAAACATCTCCAAAACATGGGTTGTCTCTCTGATAAACTTATTCTTGATCCTATCTATCCTTGTCACTCCCAAAGAAAACCTCAACATCTTCATATCTGCTACCTCCAACTCTGCCTCCTGTCACACTTAACATAATGACACATATTCAATAAAGAACATGCGATTAGGCAGATATCCACAAATATTACAACATCATGGTGTATGTCCTTTAAAACAAGATGTACAGGTTTGCTAACAAACTGACAGCAAACCAGTTTTTCTGCTAATATTTTTTTAGGCATCTAATAGTAGGATAACATCTATTCTCGCATATCTCAAAGATTTAACACAAGACTTTGAAGCTAATAGGTTGCTTTTAAAAAGAAATACCCTGAAAATGTATGTGATATCTTAAATATACAAGTTATCACAATATTGATAGTAGCATTCAATTTCCTATGCTGACTTTAGAGACTCCCACCCCCACTCAGTGAGGAAAAAATTATAAATAAAATAATAAATAAATAAAATAAATAAAAATCTCTGCTCTTTAAAATGGACTTCTTTCCAAGCATAAATTCCATGATTTAATTAAAAAAGCTAATTCACTGGGTTATTAAACTAGTGCTTCTGTTTGCATAGTTGTGCTGAGATTTGCATAGTTATTTTTACCGCATCAAATTAGGTTTGGTACGCTCTGTTTTCTTTTTTCTTTTATTAATTATTATTTTAATATTTATCAATAGCACATGATGATTCCATGATAGAAATACTAATTTGTTCCTAATTAATATTATAATTATAAATGTGTATATAAAGCTAAAAAGCTATTTTAATGTTTTAAATATGTAGTATTTTAAACCTGGGTACAGTGAATATGCACACTAGGCAAATGTGCTTATTAACCCTAGATAAACACTGAAAACTTTACTTTAATAAAACACTACAGCACTTTCTACAGCATCCCTGCCAGTTTCGGTTCCAGTGTACTACATTGTACCTTAAAAGATAATGCGTAAGATATTTAAAATATCATAAATATGCTTTAAAAAATCGGACTAGTTTGCATTAATGCATGAATCAATTCAACATATCTTAATTAAATTTGTACCTTTCAATAATCCATCCCTCCTGTTACCTGAACACATTCTAAACATTTGGGACATTCCACAAACTGCATGATCTGAAATTCCTGAAGATTATGGGAAGAAGAGATGTAAGAGTAAGTCAAAAATTATCCGCAATATCTTAATTAAATCTCCTTGCTTTTTAACACACCTTGTGCATCTGTCAAAAAGATTTCGTATTTCCTCATTAAAAAATGTTTCAGGCCATGAATACACAGTAGGGTATTCGAAAAGTATTCAGAACCTATAATCGAGCAAATTTTCCCAGGTCGAATATTTAGATTACTTTCCCTTTAAAAACACTACCGCCTGTGGAGTCACCTGACCCCGCTCCGTTACGTTACGTTATTCCGCCGACATGTCGAGCATGGAGAGCTTAAACACTGAGACAACTGAGCAACAAGAGCCGCTTGTACCAAAGAAAAACGCAGTCTCCGTTATTTGGACACATTTTGGCTTCAGTAAGGATGACGTTGAACAAAATGAAGTCTGATGTAGAAAAAGTTTCGACGCCCAAAGGTAACAAGACCAATTTGTTTCAACACTTGAAGCAAAATTACGTTACTGAATATGAACAGTGCATGGCTCAAAAAAAAAAAAAAAAAAAAGAAACCGACAAGCGCCAAGCAACAAGTGCCTCCTGAACTATGAGGGCAAAATAAATAAAAAAATAATAAAATAATCGTTCATTAATCGTAATTGAGTAAATGTTCAATTAATCGAGATTTTGATGTTAGGCCAAATCGCCCAGCCCTAATACACAGCTGTCTTTAGAAGTGAATCTTCATTCTCCTAGGGCTGCTTTCAGGGGACCAAACAGGTTAAGGTCTGATGGAGCGAGATCAGGACTACAGAGATGATGCAAAGTTGTCACCAGCCATGGACGTCCTTCCTGATGGCTAACAATTGTGCAACCTTCTTTTAACTTCTCTATCCATGCATAGACACTTTTGCACAACAAAACTATTTCTCCACACTGTGCACAAAGTCTTTCATAAATAATGGCACCTGGTACACCCACAGACCACAAAAACAATGATAAAACAGTGGAGCCAACAGAAGTGTTAATATAACCACAGTGTGTATAATTTTTGACTCACCCTCGTACAAACACGTATACAGAAAATGAGAGTGTTGTCCAAGATAGGATGTAACCCTCCAATCATGGAATCACCCACGTTATTAAATATTATACAACAAGCTGTTTATTTCCCTGCGTTCCCTTCTTTCCAGCACAAGCGACTATTACCTTAGCACCCAGGACTACATTTTATTTGTTAAAAAATTCTTAGAAGGAAGCCGGAACATTTTGTTTAAGTGAAAATCTGCCCTCTGGGACACGCCACCGCCTTTCTATTGAGCGTACTGTGCTGAAAAACTCCACGAAGCCTTTCTCTCAAGTGTTTAGTCATCGCTCTGAACGGCAGCTCTGCTCTCTACTTCTTTCCACTCTTCCATTCAGTTTGGGATTACTCATACCTGATATTGCATGCTGAATGGTGGTCGGGGAAAAATAAATATGATTTAAATTGCTGTGCCACTGCCTAATTGACTACATGCAAAGAACAAAAATCTGGACAAACATCTCATCACCCTAGATCCAATCACCGCCTCTTGTCTTTTTGTGACTGCATGGGCCTTCTGTCTATTATCACAATCAGAACTCTTTCTTTACACTTAAACAGAACAGTCAGCAATGTGCTGAAAGGTGAAAAAGAAAACCATCCGTTCCCTGACAGACTGAAATTACAGACTTAAGCAAAGTTCTTTATAGGAACAGGTCAAAGCCAGTTGGTGTGATTCTTCATTTTAGACAGTATGCGACATCTACAAGGCGTTACCGCAATATTTTGGTTTGGTTTTGTCTAGTTGTTCATTATTGTGTAGTACTATAAAAGTGTTTGTAAATGTAAATCAATGGGAAACTGGCACATGACTGGGAGAAAAAGGAGGAAGCAGATAAGAAGCAGGAAAGCTGCCAGTAAAGGAGTGACTAATATATTGACTAAAATATTTTTATTAATTAATAAGCTGGCTTTTTTTTGTAACATATATACGTGTGAGACACCAACTTGGTCAATTTCAACCAGATTGAAAAAAAGGAATATATATATATATATATATATATATATATATATATATATATATATATATATATATATATATCCATTCCCTGGCTATGTCACAGAGTCATACACTCCAGTGCTAAATGTGTTTTGCTGGCAGCGTAGGCAACCGGTTACTGTATGTGGAAGCAACTACAAAACTTTAGTGTTGACGGAAAACAAAAGCAGGAGTGAAAGTTGACTTGACACAAAAGATATTTTTAGGCAATACTGCACAAGCAAAACTGTTGTTGTATTGAATACTAGCCATTTTCTAAATCGGTAGATACGATATTATCATGACACCTACTATAGTTGCAGATTTAATTTGTATTGTAATTCCGCATCACGATTTTATAAATGTCCTGATTCTCTCTCTATATTTTTTTTGATTGTGTTACAAACAAAGCAAATCATTCGCTCCTACCACAGGATGCTCTTCCGCCTGTCCATATGTGAATTGTTTAAAGGATTATAACGGAAGTGCAACATTTTACAATCTTGAATTTGCCCAAAAAAATTAACCAACAAAAAATCTTAATTTAGTTTTGTAATGAGTGTATAGAGCTTGAATAGTCACACAAAATAATTACAATATAAAACTGAACCGACTTCCCCCTATCTCTACAGATAAGTTTGCTAATCACTGCTGTGCTGACATTCAGTACAACATCACATTTACAAACTATTACTAGTATCAGAATTGTAAGTAGCTACCATAGACAGGTGGAGTGTTAAAAACAGTGAAATACCCAAGTGCTGTTATCCTGCATATCAGCACTCCTAGATGGCTGTCTGTCAACTGAAATTAGTGGACCAGATCTAACCGTTGTATACTAAAAATATACATTGTATACTGCATATAAAAGAAAATTAATCAATGATGCATTGAAAAAAGTTTAAGTGCTTACCAGCTAATAAACAGCTTGGCTTCTTAATGTTTCATGTTAAACATGTATTCTTAATTAACAAGATCTTCAATTTAAAAAACAAATCAATCAATTTAAAACAAAAACAACTACTACAAAAATCTCTTATATATATATATGTGGGTGAACTGTATGTACATCTTTTTAATGTGTGGGAAGCAAAAAAACAAATGCTTACTTAGATATGTGTGTCTATTCATGCACAGCTTCGACAGTGTATATGCAAAGCACAGTGGGCAAGAAATTTGCAAATGTAGATTTAATGTGGGGCTAGACTGCTAATACAATGAACTGGATAAGTAAGTAGTGTTAAATATAAATATATTCGTAGTTTCCGTCAAATTCCATAAAAAAGCTAAAAAAAAAAAGGCAGCATGTTAATAAAGGCAGCAGCATGACTTAATTTTCTTTGTTAAAGAATGTTAAATTTGCATGTGCCATTCAAAGAGAGTGTGTGTTTGTAGAGCTTGACCTTTTTTTTTCTTTCCAAACTAAATGCTCTAAACGACTTATAATCTGATATTAATTCTGTGCCATCAGCTAGAAGTAAAGGGAAATGAGGCAGAACAACAAAGACCTGGCCATGTCAAGGGTCTTTCAACCGTATGATTTTACTTTTTTTTTTTTGGCTAGGGAAACTGGTAATTTAGTGTGTGTGCGTGTGTGTGTGTGTGTGTGTGTGTGTGTGTGTGTGTGTATGTATGTATGTATGTATAGATGTTCCAAATTTTATCAGCTATAATTATGCTTGCGTTGTCAGATACCATCATTTGTCTTGTGCTGGTGCTATTACATGAACTGGATAACTAAGTAGTGTTAAATATAACTATTTATATGCATCATGCACATGTAAAACGAGACTTTAAAAAAGTTGTTAAGATGTTATAAGGGAGAAAATCGGGGAACATATATAAAAAAAACACACTTCATAACAAGCGTCTGTTGATGACTTGCAGCATGCGGACACAAACAGCCTCTAATGCATACGATTTTAGAGAGGAATTAGTGCACGTGGTGTTTTGAGACTGTTACAATGAGTGGGTTTCGAGACTTAGTCACTTACAGAGCTTGGAGATAAAGACTGATTGGTGGCTTTATAATTCATCTGACTTTGAATAATGTAACACAATAAAAATGCTTTTCTGTTGCTCTATTTAAAAGCTTGTGTATTTGGCACAGAATCAGTCACCGCCATAAACCAGCCAATTCCAGTCAAGTTCAAGTTCAAGTAGGCTTTACTGTCATTACAACCATATACAGTTAGTACACAGTGAAACGAAACAACATTCCTCCAGGACCAAGGTGCTACATGCAACATAAATTTACAACATAAATTAACATAGACACTAAACTAGCTAACCAAGAGGCCTAGTTAGCTGGCTAGCAGAGACAGGACAGAGAGACCTAACATAAATTACAACATAAATAAACAAACACTAACTAGCTAAGTATAACATTTTTACAGACAACATAAAGTGCACAGGCAAATTTGCAAACAAGAGCAACAACAAAGTGACAGTGCGCAACCACGACATAACAGAACATAAAATATGGTGTTGAGGTAGTGGGTAAACATAAACATTCTTTAAAAACAGCAGCAAGAATTGAGGAATAAGTACAAAAATTATTCCAGTCACTGGCTGATCAACTGATGCATCTCTATTATAAATGTAAAAAAAAAAAAATTAAGTAAAAAGTAAAAAATCTATTTTGGTGTCAGTGTGGCGATACATGTATTTTCACATAGAAGAATCACAATTAGATTTTTCCCCCGTCTCGAATGACGGCACTGTTGTTTTATTGCTAGCAGTTTCTCACCCAGTACTACATCATATACACGAGGCGCAAACCAGAAATCAAGCACATTAAAAAGTACTTTGAAATATCCGAATCACACTTTCAAAGGCAGCTGAAGAAATGCATTATATTATAGCAAACAGCAATTTGCATTATGTTGGAAAAGCAGACAGCCATGACCATCGTTTCTCAGAGATCTGAAGCCTTTGAAGATAAAGGCTGCCTCCAATTACACACAGTTCAAGACTTGCAGTATAGCGTTTAAAATAAATAAATAAATTAAATAAATAAATAAATAAATAACCCTACCACTTTTTCATTCAGGTATTGAAACAAGGATGTTATCAGGTGATATTCTGTGCATCCGTTGAATAGATTTCACATTAATTGAATTCTGTATTGATGTGCCAAGCTATAAACCAATAAAACACTTTAGCCCTTTTACTGTTCATGTAATTACTTAGAAAAAAGCTTACTGTTAATAGCATTGCCTAAACAAAAAAACTGTCTGTTGTTGTAAATATAATAAATAATATATTCAGTTATTTCATTAGCTTTACAGGTTCCTCCTGAAAAGAGTTTTTTCTCCAGCTGGCTTTACAGACATCTCAGCCTATTTAAAGGATCAGCACTTTCAATTCTTTCAATACTATTTCTGAGCTTCTTGTCATTTTGGAAAATCCCTCAATCCATCACAACACCATCAAGCCTGGCAGGTCCTTACTCATCACCATCCAGGGCTGCCACAGTCCTTGGGCTAACAATCAATAACCAGCTTGTCCTATCTTGCAGAGTTACTCTGTATAATATAAGGAAAATCAAACCATGCTTGGCAGAACACAAAGCTGCTTAAATCCTACAACTCTTTGCTACAAGTGTACACTATTAAGCAACTGTGGATTGTTCAAGACACAACAGCAACATGTAAAGTCTTAAATAAAGCATATGACGGTGCACTTTCTCTCACGTCACTGTCTCCCCGTAGCTGTCATAAATATTTACTCATAGCAAACTACATGGAGTAATTTGTGTCTGGACATATGTTTCATTCCTATTATTAAGGTCAGTGATTAAACTGCATCAGGCAATTCCAACACCATGTGGTACTAAGCCTATGACACTACAGTCAAATTGTGAGAACAGCTTTGTGATTTGCTTAAAACCAGATGGATTAGCTGCTCAGAGAGCACTCGGACAATTGTGGAAATATTTACAGGCATGCAAGACATTGTTGTCTCTTGTTCTCATGTTTTTAACATGATCAGGTCAAGTCAAGCCAAGTAGGCCTTTATTGTCACTTTAACCATATACAGTTTGGTACACAGTGAAACGAAACAACGTTCCTCCAGGACCAAGGTGCTACATACAACATAAATGAACAAAAACTACCTAGCTAACTAAGAAACCTAATTCTACAGTATGCCTCGATCAATGTATGGTACATAGCATTTTTATTTATGCTGGATCACATTTCTGAATGTCTGGTGTCACTCTGTGCATCTCTAGTTTAAAAAGAACATTTTTGGACACCCATAGTTAGGTTACTTTTGACGTAAAAAGACGTACTGTAAATAACCCCTGCAGCAAACTATTTCAAACAAGTCACACTCTACACGGGCTGCGCCAATTGGCCAGTGTGCCTCTGCCACCAGCGAGTCTAAACCTCCTTGTTAAAAATTGATAGGCCAAAATGACCCATAAAATATACTTCAAAAATAATGAAAACTATTTCACTCATTTGACCTTGTGCCTGTTTGGATCGATTCCTAAATCTAATAAATTTATCTGCTGATTCAATGGCAATTCTGTATGATTTTACAGACACTGAACCACATGTTCTTGAGATATTAAGTTAGACAGATGGATGAATAGACGGACAACGAAAAAACAAAATGCCAAGAGGCAAAAGTTATATATTTGGTGAAAAAAAAAAATTAGCAATGATGTGGTTTCCTATGCCCACCATGCAGTTGTAAATTCTCAGAACTGAATTAATGTGTCAGGCGTTAATTAACTCATTAGGACTCTTTCTGTCGGGCAAGAATTACAGATCTAAATACATTCACTGACTCTCAAAACCTGTGCTAACACCAAAGAACCACAGGGTGCTTTAAGTAGCTAACTAAGAAACTGTTAATGAAGTTATTTGATGTCTTCAAAGCACAGGAAAAAGATTTTTTTTTAAAAAGGTCAGGGTACTTTCAGCTCACGATTTCCACTGTCTGAAATATCATTAGGAAATGGAAGTTAAGAGGAAGTCCGCAGAACCAGGATTGATTTCCAACATGAACTCCACATAAAAGTCATCAGAAGTAAAATAACATCTAGATAAGCTGGAGGAATTTTGAAAACAAGTGCGATCAACTGATGAAGTAACAACGACACACTCGGAACCAACTAGCTATGCACATGGATCTATTATACAGTACTTTGGGGTTGTATAATTGCAAGGGTAGATAGAAGCCAACAGATTTTATAAGCAAATATTACAAAGTGGTTAAAGAAATCGAAGCTGAAATGAGAAGTCTTTCTTTAACTGTTTCTCTATTATCCAAAAAAGGGAAAAAATGAAGAATTTCACCATGAAGTACTTTAATAATGCTTGAACATGTCAGCAGATTGTTCTCAGAGTCAAACTGTAACTGTCAAACAAAGAGGTGAGCCTCCTCTGTAACTCCCTGACAAACTGAAATTATAACACATAGTCAATTAAGCAAATTGGCAAAAACAACTATTGTTTACCTGGGCTATATGTATTAAAATACATAGCAACAATAACGTAATAGGAAAGTGTAATCATAATAACAATCATAATAACAATAATAATAACAATAATAATAATAATGATGATAATAAATATCTTCATTATTGGCTGTACATCGATATGATATAATCTTTTAATGAATGCATATCTTCAGCAGGCAGTTTGCTTGTGGGCAGTACAACATGACCTGCTATTTATAGACACAGCCAGTGGCACAAAAAAAAGGTTATGGTGTTAAGCCTACATGTACTTTATAAACAAACAAACCCTTAGAAGGGCCCGCAGTCTTCTTTTTTTCTTTTGCTTCTAAACAAGAAGGGTTAAAAAAGGCCACCTTACTTTATATTACATTCTCCTGTATTGTCAATATTCTTTTACATCAAGTTTATAAAAAATATAGTGTAATTAATTGGGCTGCTCTGAAATATTTGCTCCATGACTTTTGACTTAAACCCACATAGACATCATGATCCAAACACTAACTAGTGTAATGACAAGTGCATTAGGGATGGGAATCTCCAGTCAGCTCCTGATACGATATTATGACGATATCTCAGTGCCGATTTGATTAAAATTGTGATTCTATAAGTATCACGTTTTTATACAAATCCAGATTCAATATTATATTTTCCCCAAATTTTTCCCCAAAATCTTTAAGCTTTCAAAAGGTTTCATGATTAACTAAATGTAGCCAGCTGCTTATAACATTAGTTTTCTCTCTTAAAAAACAAACGCAGCATTTAAATGATACAAAATAACTTTTGGTTTGCCATTTAACTGATCAGCCAGCCATAATTAACATTTTTAAACAAATTAAAAATGTGTTATTAATTCAGTGTGCGCCACCTGAAGAATCGGCTAATTTAAGCTTGTGGTGTTTTGAGACTGATTTTAAGTGTGTGTAATAAGTGAATTTGAGACTAACTCGATCACAGAGTTTGAAGAAAAAGGCAGACCGGAGCCTTTCAACATTCACAATTTTTGATGACGTAAAGCTTTTCCCCATCTTTAAAATGCACCGGTTCAGTTTTAACCAGGAACCAGAAAACCCATATAGTCAGTGTCTGCTGATCACTTCAGCAAAAAAGTCAGGACAATTTTACACAGTGTGAATATATATATATAATTTACAATTCACCTAAAGCTGCATGTTTACGCAGGAAAGTTCTTAAACAACTTTGAATTCTACCATGAAACAACGAGGACACTTTGAAAAGAGTTGCCTTCATTAAAGCTTTGAATATTCTTAATTAGTTTCAGAAAACAAAAGAACACGGTGTGCTGTTCGATAGGGAGTGGGCATGATTCCCATATGACAGAGGCAAAACGAATCATCAGAGACCAGGCTTGTTATACAATACGTAAATCATAAAACACAGCAGGGTGTGGTGCTTGGGGAAAACGATCGATGACAGAGTGTTGTGTTGCAGTGATGAGTCACTGTTACCACCACTCATTATTTCCCTAAGAGCAGGTCCTGGCGTATTATATTCCCCTTATAATTCTATGGCAATTTGCTATTGCATGTCATTTTTAAAATTTATAATTTAGTTCCATCCAAATGTTTGGTCATTGTGCTTATGGGTTTGTGGTGCATGCTGGTGGTGTCAGAAAATGTCATGTAGTTTATAAAATGTAAGAATTATGAAAGACATGCAGTGCGAATCGGCAGACAGGATAACAATACTGACAGACTGGGTAATGACACAGCAGACATGGATCAGCTAAAGACACTGACAAAGATCGGCTAATGGCATAGTGAGCACAGCTTGAGTAATGACACAGGACACAGACGTGAAATGAAACGGCCCATAATTTTAGGCGATGTGGCACCTTAAAAAAAAGACAGTAACCCTACAATAAACTACACATAAATGAATCGGACCACTGGATTATTCTGATTACTGGACAGTAAGTCTGTAATGATCCTCGATCCTCTATACACATACCTCTCTGAGCAAACCAAACATCCTGTGCAGTTACAATCAGACAGCAGACACAGATAATATGGCTTTTAAAAAATATATATCTTACGAGCGATTCATTTTCTTTGCTTGGCAGTGAAGTGTGAGTGCTTTGGCTTTACAAGACATTATAAATATTGTACGTTTATGAATAAAAATTTTTTTTTTAAGGAATGAAAAAGGGATGTTTATTGATGGTACTAATGTACACATTTTTAAATCAAGAAAATGGAATACTGGATCTCACTTATGAAAGTTGTGTGTAAATATTTAAAACAAACCGGAAAATAAAAATGTTTCTGCCAGATTTTTTATCATTCCTCATTTGGTACACCAGGTCTACTGGAGGTCGTTAACGCAAATATCTAATTAGACAATGACACGGCAACAACTCAAAGAATTAATACATGTAGACATGATCAAGATGATCTCCTGAAGTTTAAAACTAGCATCACGATGGGAAAGAAAGGTGATTTAAAAGTCTTTGAACATGCCATGGCTGTTGGTGCCCAGTGGGCTCGTCAGAGTATTTCTAAAACTGCTGATCTACTGGGATTTTCATGCACAACATCCCTACAGTTTACAGAGGATGGTCTTAAAAAGGAAAATATCCAGTGAGCAGCAGTTCTCTGGAGAAAAAAACCCTTGTTGATGCCGGAGGTCACAGGAGAATGGCCAGACTGGGTCGAGCAGATAAAAAAGCACCAGTACCTCAAATAACATCTCTTTAAACCAGAGGTATGCCAAAGAGCATCTCTGAACGCACAACACGGCGAACCTTGAAGCAGATGGGCTTGAGCAGCAGAAGACCATACCAGGTACGACGCCTGTCAGCTAAGAACATGAAACTGAAGTTACAAATCTCATGGGCTCATTAAACTTGGACATCATCCAACAGAAGATTGGAAAAACACTGACTGGTCTGATGAGTCTCCATTTTGGCTACAACATTCAGATTCTAGGGTAAAAATATGGCAAAAACAACATGAGTAATGGATCCTGTCTTATGTCAATGGTCCAGGCTGGTGGTGGTTAAATTTTAAAAATATTTTTTTTCTTAAACATGACAATGAGTTCACTGTATCAAGAGTCACCAGATCTCAGTCCACATAATGTCCTTATTCACATAATGGATGTGCAGCCAAAAAGAGACCAAAATCTCCAATGAATATCCTGCACCTTGCTGAATCTGTGCCATGAAGAATTAAGGCAGAAAAGGAGTCCAACCCAGTATTAGGAGAAGTACCTAGTTAAGTTTTCATTAGGTTTAGCTTACAAATATATGCATATGGACTGGGGTGTCCTTTGTCAACACCATTTCCTTAGCCATAAATGATTGCTATTTATCTTAATCTATTGATTTGTGTTGGTTCATGATCAATATTTTGAACATAATTTAATTTATGTCAATAGATTAAAATGGCTACTTTTCTACAAGTCTTTCTGGATAAGTATGTCTTTTAAATGCTGTGTAAAGAAAAAGCAATATAAATTTAGGTGAATATCCTTGTGACAAAGTGACAGACCACCACAATACCATGTGTGTGTGTGTATGTGTATATATATATATATATATATATATATACACACACATACATACACAGTAGTGCAGTAATCCACAAACCTATACAGGTATGATCTAAATTCAATTAAATCAAGGTTTACTTAACAGAAACTCAGGTGACAGCAGGAATTAAAAAAACATTTTCTGACTTTGAGAGTTTTAGCTATACTGAATTTAAAGGTCTTACAAACAATTTATGCACAAAATAATTTTCATAATTTCATAAATAAAGCCATGTGCCACAATTTTCACATACTGAAATTCTCTCACTTGAATTTAATTTTGCGCGACAAAAATATTAATTCAGTGAACAAATATTAAAAAGAAAAAGTCATGTCAAGTAATTTTTTGTTGCAAAGAGCTGTTAGAGGTTTCAAATTTAAGGGGTGCATTGGGACTACTAAAAAAAAGAAGAGAGTGCACACCTCTCATGGGGACGGCGACTTACCAAGGTCACAGAACAAAGAACAATAATTAATTCATTTCAAATAACAGTATAATGCCATAAAGTCCTAAACTACAATGGGCATTAATCTGGCACACCAAATGATTGCTGGTTACAATTCATCTAAAAATGGATCATGTAACCACATCAATCAAAGATAATTTAAATTTGGAAAGAGACAGTGAACCTTTTAATAATTAATTCTAAAATAAAATATTTGGCATGTAAACACTTGATATAACTGTTTGTCTCTTGTTGGAATAAATAGATAGATTTTTTGCACACTTTGCCCTTTGTGATGAGTTCCCGAGAGAAAAGTTTAGTGTTCTTGATGAGCTCTAAAGGTCCTCTTGTTCTCTCTACCTGGACAAAAATAGAAAGAGCAGCAGAAAAACAAATTCCGCTCCCATCACACAATGCGTGTCCATCTTGGTTAACTAAACTAAGTAAAATTAGAATTTCTAATTTCTTTTCAACAAGAGAGAAAAAAAAATTAAATAGGAAGGGAATTAAACTAAAAATGTAGATTAAAAAAGCGCAAGAACGGCCCCCACACCTGTTGAAATTTCAAGTCTGAATGATGGATTGAGTAGTGAATTTTCTCCTGGGACAAGCAGGACATAATATATCTGAGGTACTGGGCGTGAGTATGTGACGTGGCATCCTTCCATTTGAATAAAAGAGAACGCCTGGCCAGGAGTGTCTCTCTAGAGAGAGCTGATTGGCCGAGCTCTCTCAGAGGGGAGGGATGAGAGGTACTTTGTGCTCCCACATTAATCACGGCTCTACAGCCAATCAGGGGCGTCTGTGAGCTCACGCACGCGGAAGGGGCGGCTAGCGCTTTCCTCCGAGTGTCTTTCTCCGGCCCTAACGGTGCGTGAGCAAGCAGTTCGAAAAGATGCGGTCGGCTGCCGTCACGCAGTTCGGGAGGAAACACGTGATAGTCTTCGCCCCTCCCGGCTAAATAGTAGTAGTAGCCTTACTGTGGGAGCCCCCTTGTGGCGGAGAGGAATTGGCCACGACTAAATTAGAGAGAAAATTGGGAAAAAATCCAAAAAAATAATAAAATTTAAAAAAGGTGGAGAATTTCATACTCATTAAAAAGTGCTCTTTTCAGCTGAACTTTGGCCGTACAGAATTAAGAAACTTTGAAATAATCATGTAAATATATATATAATCTATTTGTCACCAGTCTTATACTATACAGAGCCTAAGAGATGTAAGAGATGCTACTATAGAAATAATACACACACCCACACACACACCCACACAAACACATGTGCACTAATTAAGACTATTGCAGCATATTGGAATTCCACACAGAGGGTGTGGAATAGGCCTTGAGCTTATTATTAATCCATTATTAATATAAGCACATTAGGGAGCACATTTTGCCCCCAACTGAAAGTGAGGGCATTGAGCTGATCAAATTCAGTCAGTCCACCCACCCCACCCCCACCTTTTTAATTAGATGACATTTAAAGTCAGGTTTATGCAGAATAAAGCTGATCAGGACAACACTGAAATAAGATGAGAAAATTGATGTTATCTGATGTTAACTTAAAAAGTTGCATCATGTAAAAAAGCTAATAAAGCATTTCTTAAATTTAATTTAATCTTAAAGTTGAGTAATGTGATCTAATGTGAAGCAGAGTCTATGTTACGACCCTGAAGTTGATTATTTACCCATTACAGCATGTCTATTACAACAACATTACAACATTTTGTTTTCTATTTTATCACAGCAATTGGACATCATGTACTGTACATTTCTTATTAAATACAGCAAAGCACAACACTTGGTAAGTAAGGAAGTAAGTACGTTAGATTTTATGGTGTTGCTGTAACCTTTTGCAGCCGGAGGCCTAAAGAAAGTTGAGTGACCGATTTCTCTCAGAGGGGAGGGATGAGAGCTACCTAGTGCTCCCACATTAATCACGGCTCTAATCAGGGGCGTCTTCGAGGTCAAGCGAAAGGAGCGGATAGCACTGTCCTCCGAGAGTGTTACGCCCCCAACAATGAGTGAGCGAGCAGGTCGGAAAAATGCGGTCGGCGGGTGCCACGTCGTTTGGAGGAAACACGTAATAGTCATCTGCCCTCCCGAATGAGTGGTAGTAGTAGCCGTAATGTGGGAGCCCCATAGTGATGGGGACGAATTGGGGATGACCACATTAGGAAGAAAACCGGGCAGGAAACAAAATAAATAAATAATTAAATAAAATAAAATAAGTGTAATTAGTGTTGTGCATAACTGTGGAACAAGTTAGTTCCTAATATTATGTACATTTAAGCAGCTATAAACAGCTGAGGAATTTTCTCTTCTTTTTATTGTATAATCTTACAATGAGCTAATATATTTAAAATCCATTTTTGTGAATGTCTCTGTGACGTACTTGTTACTAAAATAAATGTTTATTACTGCAAGTGGGGCGGCACGGTGGCTTAGTGTTTTAGCCATGTCGTGAGGTACCTCCAAGGTCTGCGTTCGATTCCAGACCAGGTTTGATTCCCGTTTCTGTGTGTGCGTTCTCCCCATGCTTGGTGGGTTTCCTCTGGGTGCTCTGGTTTCCTTCCACAGTCCAAAGACATGCACATTAGGCTAATCAGTGTTACCAAATTGTCTGTATTGTGTGACGAGTGTGTGAATAAAGTGTGTGCCCTGCAATGGATTGTCATTGGCCAGGGCATACCCTGCTTCATGAGATAGGGCACCTAGCCCCCCCGGTGACCCAGTATTTGAGATTAAGCAGTATAGACAATGAATGAATGAGAGAAGTGGGTTAACATAAACCCGTGATTAGTCTGGATCTATTTTTAGAGCTGATTAATTACCACCAATCGGATTCAAGAATGTAATAAGCTGCAATTAATATTTAAATACTACATAGAGCTTAGATACAGAGGAATTCAGACTCAAATAAGAATTTACAACTTAAATAAGAGAAGATCGTTCCTGAGATGGAGGGCTTATCTGAAAGCATGCAGTATTGTAGTAGCAGTATTGTAAATTTAAGGTTTCTTTCCTTTTAGAAAAAAACACTTGCTAGTTAGATCCTTGGGGGACAAGTGCACTGATCAGTAGAGCACAAAGCCAGGACTTCCTCTGTGTGCCACTGCTGCTCTCATCAGACAGAGGTGTTTGGTCTCATCTCCCAAACAGCACCGACCTTAATTCAGTGAGTAGCTCATATTCATGGTGTAATTTGTAGATGGATAGCAGAGGAAATAGGCCGCCACCCTGAGGACTGCGTCATTTCTCTGTGACAAGCCGGTACTGCATGGATTGGGTTTCAACTAAAAGAGGCTAAGCCTTGAGCTAGTGTAAAAGGACACATACGCGCACACACACACAGTGTACAAGAGTACACCCACTCCTGCTCTCTCCCACACAGTAAAATTCTACTGTATATGCCAAACATGTTGGAAAGAAGGAATGATTATTGCAGAAAGCTGACATGTGTGCATTCTCTAAGGACTTTATTTACTCTGACTGGTCAAAATCTTTCCAAGAAAAACTGAGAAAAATCACTGTCAAGCCACAGTAGTCTCTACCTCACGTTTAAAAAAAAACCTTCCAATTGATTACACATTCACTACGCATTGTAATCAGTACTAGTAGGGCATTAAGTGCCTTTTTAGCTGCTGCTAGGCTTAGAATATGAATTAGAGCTGTTTCACATGCAGTATTTATTCTGAACCCTGGTGTGTTCACTGTCTCGGGTCTTCAGGGCAGGTGTGGACTAAAACCAACCCGAGCGAAGGTTAGGATCATTAAAAATCAACGGCATTAGTAATGTACTGTACTGATATCAAATATCAGTAATGAAGGCCTGTATTTGTGCAGATTTTTTTGGTCAATATTTTTGTGATTCAACTTACTGAAACATTGACTTGACAAAACAAATTGTCCTACAACACGGTGTCATTGTGTCTCGCTTGTTTTTAGGTAAAATTCAGTAACATAATTGATTTTATGTTAAAAAATAAAATTCATTTAAATTGGTACAGGCCTAGACCGGCGTGAAGAAAAGCTATCATGCTAAAATAAGAGGATTATAAACTGAAATGTGTCCTGGATGCTGGTGCTAAATAACTCACTTAAAGTATGCTAAAACTAATGTTTTAAAGCATTGTGCACTCATCTATCTCCATTCATTTATCTATTTATCCATTCCTCTCCATCCATTTATATCATCCTTTCACCCATCCATCCAACCCCCATTCACTCATATCCGTCCATCCTCATTCATTTAGGAGATGGAAGAGAACTAGAGAACTTGAAGGAAAGCCACAGAGACGAAGGGAAAATATTCAAACCTGTACAGAGAGATTCAGTGATGTATCATGATTCTCTTATGTGGCAAATTTAAGTATCACTAGACTGACTACAGAATTGTTTTTTTATAAAACTTGTTTGCTTTTGCAAATGAATTTTTTTTTTGGTTCCTACATGGAGGACACTCTAAACTATGCAGACGTGGGCACCACAGCATCCCATTTGTTAGAAGAAAATTATTTTCAAAGATAAATAATAATTGCAATAAAAAAATCAATAAAAACCTGAATATTGAATCGTTTGTAAAATCATGATACAAATAATAATACAAATCTAATCAGCACCTAGGTATAATGATAATATTGTATTGACTAGTCCCTGGTAATACCTGTTAAAATGTTTATTTATTTATTTGTGTTGGATCACTTCTCAATTGATTGTTAATTTTGCATATAAACATGTCAAAATAAAATAAAAAATATTTTAAAAAGTTCACAAGGCCAGACTGGACCAATACATACCTGTTTGGACAAAAACAGCCAAAGTTATTCTAATACTAATGATGGCTACAATTCACATTTTTTTCCGAGAGCACTTCTCACACCCATGTCAGGGATGATTCTACACTTCAGCACTGAGTCACCTAGACTGTCTATTTAATATCTTTGATCAATAGATTGAAACTCATGCTATGTGAGGCGTCAGCAAAGATGATGTAGCCTTCATGCCGGAGGTGCTTCAGCCGATTTCCCAGCATGCTATGAGTAGCTGGTGTTTACTGTGACACTTTTCCCATGGAAATATCTTTCAGTGAGAAAATGTGATCCAACACTTCTGAACCTGCAAGGAATTGGAGGAAATGTTGTTCCTGCTCTGCTAGGAGTAGACACCAGTCTCCCCTCTTCAGTTACTTCACGTTACTGAGTCTGTCTCTGCCGTCATGCTATCCGACACTAAATCAATGGAAGTGAGACCATGAGGAATTCTCCTTCACTGTCCCTTCCTCTCCTTTAGCAATTTGATCTCCTGTGCTTAAGCCTTAGCAGTAAGAGTATTTGAAAAATCCTTCCAGCCTAAATTCTTTCCCAACAGCATCCAGCCGAAACAGACCACAGGCCATGCCCTCTTTTTAAAGACCTTAACAGCTATTTGTTTATCAGAGACAAAAAGACCATTTTATAAGCATTGTATGGTTTACTAAAACAATGTTTGACACTTTGTGTCAAAACAAATGGCAGTGGTACAGTTAAAGATTTGGCCACATTTATTGATTTAAAAAACCTTAAGAATTATTTGCACAAAAATGTCTTTACACATCTTGGTACATATAAAACAAAACAAAAATCTAAAAATATTAAAATCTCCAAATTTTTGAGTTTTTTTCCCCAGAATGCAGCTTATGTTGTCCATGTTTGTCATGTTGTGAGAAAAGGGAATAAAAAGTGTCAACTGTGCCATTTAACTCTGGTCAGCAATGCCAAGTTGTATAAGACATTTGATTTGGTCCCATAATAAAGTTACAAACAAGCATGTCAGGAGTGGAGCAAAGGTAAGATGGAACATGTGACACTACAGTAGCAGATGACAGTGCTAAAGGGTGTTTCCGAAGGATGTTGCAAAGTCCAACTAACAATTTTTAGGAAAACGCAGACACATAAGAGATGAGAACCAGTGGTGTTATTGCTGGGTGATATGTCCTATAAGTTAAATCTCAGATTTTTTTTAAATACAAAATTGAATTTAATAAAAAATAAATAAAAAACGCTAGCGAGTATAGGATTTTTTTTATTGAAGCAAAAACTATATACCAAAACATGAACTGCTTATTTGGACTAATAGTGCAAACTTACTTTCACTAACAATTTTCTTGTTATTTTAGAAAAACTGTAATTTTTCACTCTTTTTGGGATCAATAATGTGCAAACTTTTACCAGTCTTTACAAGTTCTGGTTATTCTAGCAAAATATGAGGGATTGGTTAAGTGCAAGTTGCAGACCTAAATTACTTTTTATAAAATAAATACATATAAATCACTGAAGAAAACTATTTTGTAAACCACATGCAACTTACATGCTAAATAAAATCAAACAGGTGCCTGACAGCATTTTAGTAAGTTTTTAGCAAAGGACAGGATCGTCCACTGCATCAGGCTTAAGACATGCCCAGTGGCATTGATAAAATCAATTTTCATTTTTCAACATCAACATAAACTATAAATTAAAATTAATCGATAATAATGATTAATCGTGCAGCTTTAAGTGGCGTAAGAAACTTGTTTAGGTAGAAAAATGAACAGGGAAGTTGTAATAGAAGTTTAAAGTCAACGGTAAGGTAACCAAGGATCAGCAAATCTATTTAATATTGACAGATAATTTTGGTTATTTCTGGCTTTTAGATTTAATCATAAATTTTAAGCTTGAAATCAGGCAAATGTTGTTGTTAATTTTTTTTATTTATTTATTTTCCTCACAATCATGACAATTCAACAATCTTTTTACATGGCCTATTAACAGCTTTACAGTGCTGTATTGATTGCCCTGGATATCCCCAACTCTTTGCTGGAGCTGTCATTAACTCCACTATGAGGTAATTTATCCTCCTTATTGGTAAAAGGAGATGTTTGACATTTCAGCGAACATCAGGAGCAAACATCTTGCTTGGTTGTCTGGGTTTACAAACTTAGTCTCTGGTACTCTCTATAACTAACTCTCCTTATATTTCGTAAGGGATGAAACTTATATTGTAAAATAAGACGATGTAGCAGGAAAACAGAAACCAGTTATTTAAAAGCACTCTGAAGATGCAATTTATGGTTCTCATGCCTACCAGACGGTTTATTACAGGCTGGTTAAGAGAATATGGGCTGAGATTATATTGCAGATAATATAAGCAAGCTTATAATAAGACAACAAGTGAAATGGAAGAGTACAGCACAAGCATATTTTTTTATTGTTTGTATTTATCAAATTACAAATCTAGAATATACCCTCAAATATTGTCTGAATTGACATGTAAGCAAAAAAATATTATTATTATTTATGAGCTTCCCAAAATGGGTGTGTGTATGTAAATGAAACTCTTGAATGATTAACATCATACTTTGGTTAAACCCCTACAATTAAAGATGAAAATCTTGACTTCACTCACATCTTGAGCTTTTCATTCCAAATCCAATGTGGTGGTGGTCGTGTACAATGGCCAAATGGCAAAAAATTATCTTTGTTACAAAATGTATGGACTTGACTGTACAGTCATTTATTAATTCAATTATTCATTCTTATATTTGTTCATTCATAATCTATACCGCTTGTCCTTTCTAGAGTCATGGGGTTCCTGGAGCCTTTTCCTGTTTACCCCCAACCCTGAAGTTGTGAGCAGGCAGTGCTAACCGCTAATCCACCATGCCTACCAGTACGCAATTATAAAATATTAAAGAAAAAACTTTACTGGTTTTAGCTAGTTATATCACTGTAACAGTGTAAGGAATACCATTAGCCAATTGAGTTGCTTTGTACCAAGAACTAATCATGTCCCAAGCATTTGTGAGACGAGACAGAATAACAGCAGGAAATAATTCAGGAAAAACACTTGTATGCGGTTATAGGTACTGTAAATAATCAGCGACTGGGTGATGTGATACAGCTGAACAAGAAGTTAAGTTACTGTTGCCACCCTGAAATTCACGTCACAAAATATTTTATTCCTTCTATACCAAAGCAGTTTGCCAATTATAAACTGACCAGAATTAAGGCTGCCACTATTTTGGTATGAAAGTAAAATTTCAAACTATATGTTTTATTTCAAATAGCTCGGAAAGATTGACCTCAACACGAGAGAGGGTTGGAGGAAGGCCAGGGTTGGAAGAGGAACATTTGCCCTTTAAAGGCGTCCTGCAGAATAAAAAGAAGCTTATAAACAGGAGCTTCCTGACGAAGCCAGACATGCCAGCTCATTCTTGTCTTTCTCATTCTGGAAACTGTAAAAGCAACTAATATATCAGTACAATGAAGCTTAATTGCAAAGGAAAAAGGAAATCGTTTATCATACGAATAGTGAGTTGTGTATTGCAATTCTCTTGTAACGCAGCTCCTTTTACTTTTAAGTGCACTGCCATCAGTATGCTACACTGTCACAGTCTTTTTTTTTTCAATTCTGAGCAGGGATTAACCACACATAAAAGACAGAGCAGAGAAAAGCAGCTCTGTGGGAGAGGCTAACGAAACCTTAAAGCCTCCTTGCAATCAAAGCTGTTCCAATTCAACTTCCCTTATTAGAAAGAGTTGAAAACACTGACTGGTGAAAAAAAGAATTATACAAGATAGGAACCTCTCCTTTATATTCCACAATTACCACAGTAAAGAATTGACAATAAAGATTGTTTTTAATAGACTTGGTCCTTTGACTAAATATGGAAAACGATTAGGGCTGAAACGATTCCTCGAGTAACTGATTACAAAAAATGATCGAGCCAAAATCTATTGGCTTAAAGCTTCTTTTAATTAACTTTAAAAGCTTGTGTCATGTTTTTGGTCAATTATTTGTTTGGCGTGACACAGCACGCTGTTTTTACTTTCAGTAAACTTAATGTGTAAATATTTGTATGAACACTAAAAGAGTCAAGACCATAAGACATAAACTAAAAATGTTTCACAATGTGTCCCTGAATGAAGGGAGGCTCAAAATCAAAATTACCAGTCAGTATCTGGTGTGGCCACCAGCTGCTTGAAGTACTGCAGTGCATCTCCTCCTCATGGACTGCCTATTGCGGACAGTCTGAGCACTGATGGAGGGATTGTGTGTTCCTGGTGTGACTTGGGAAGTTATTGTGGCCATCCTGTACCTGTCACGCAGGTGTGGTCTTCCAATGTGAGGATGATCAGCTGTCCTTCCTGTCTCCCTGTAGCGCTGTCTTAGGCGTCTCACAGTGCGGACATGGCAATTTATCGCCCTAGCCACATCAGCAGTCCTCATGCCTCCCTGCAGCATGCCTAATGCACGTTCACTCAGATGAGCAGGAAGGATGCTGGAAGGATATCTATAATACCCTATCTGCTGAGGCTTAAGCACAAAAGACCAAATACTATCATTTGATCCAACTCTTTAAGCAGACTCGGGAACGGTTTACAAGTCTTGAACGATTGTGTTCTCGCGAATTAAAATGAACCGAACAAGTGTTCTCTTAAATGATCCCGGGGCTCTAATGTAAAAACGCCTTTGACTTTCCTGACAATTCGGGAGTAGTGTGCGCTTAATTTGATCTCATGATGAGAAGACATACAATTGTGAGCTTAGCTGAAGAGCTCAATATAAACTCGGCAAACAGTAGCAGAAAGCGGCTAAGACCATGTGAATTGAAGATTTAGATAATTAGATATTTCAGCAATGCTGTATACAGAATTTATGAAGATTATGGGGTTCATTTCAGAGACAAATCTTCTCTTTCCTGCACTCCACTGAAAAAAATGTTGTCCTGATGCTGGTTATTTATAGGATCAGTTATAATTGAATTGCATGTAGGTGGGCTCCATTAAACTACTAGAAAAATATAACTTTATGTGTTTTTTTTTCACTCTTACTCATGTCTGAACCATACAGTATGTTTCCTATTTTTAAGCTATATTGTTTTATTCCAATGTTGTATAACATCTTGCACTATATTGCATAGACACTTCACACAAGTCTAGAGTAGGATTATGTAAAACCTGTCCAACTTTTTTTGTTTAACTTTGTGATTCTTTTGGTATTTACTGTATTTTTTTCTGCAGCATTCGAGGTTTGTGATACAATGAAGCTTTAATAAGAATATCTGTACTCTGTCCATTCATGCAGTTATCAATCCAGCCAACCATGTGATAGTAACACAATGCCTAAAATCCCTGGGGATGAGGGGGGGGTGATAGCACTGACTTTGACTAAATCATGCCAGATGGGCTGGCTTGAGAATTTCTGAAACTGCTAATCTCCTGAGATTTTCACAGACAGTGATCAGACTCTAGGGTTTACACAAAATAGTAAAATAAATAAATAAATAAATAAATAAATATAGTGAGTGGAAATTATGTGGGCAAAAATGTCTTGTTGATGAGAGAGGACAGAGCATAGCTCGACTAGTTATAACTGATAGGAAGCTGATAGTGGATGTAATCACCACTCTTTACAACCATGGTGAGGAGAAAGGCTTTGAAAGACTGGATTACAATAGCAAAATATCTATTATAGGTTTATAAATAAATGCCTTCATTAATTAGGAAATATATCCACCAAGAGGACTAAATCAAATCAGAGACACCTGAAGTGACACCTATAAAGACCAAATTTTAGCCATAAATTTTCATAAATTACATAATGAAAATAACATAAATTACAATGATTGATATGTATAAGAATGTATGACTCAAAACTTGTCAAAGTGTTAGAAGGGTCAAAATCAAAAAGAATGTACTGAAATTAAAAGCCACAGGAATCCAGCATATGGGGGCTTGGACACCATCTTGGCATGACAGTGTGTGAGAGTGAGGAGTGTGAGGAGCCGGGACGGGCTCAGCATTAGAGATGAGTGAAGCGGCCTTCAGCAGCACATCAATACAGCTTTTGAGTGGGAAGGCTAAGGGTTCTGCGGTTAGCAGGGGAACAGAGTAAATGCTCCGACGCTCTTCATGGCAGCCAGGGCAGCTGGTGGCATGGGGCGGCATCGAGTGCCAGCATCTGATCAAACAACAGAGAAGAGCCTGTGGCACTGGACGCTATGCCAAAATAAAAAGGGCAATAAATAAATATCCTTATACTACACAGTACAAGACAAATTAGGTAATCTCTAAAAAAAAAAAAAAAGTAAACAGTGCACGGTAAACAATGGAGGCAAACACCACCATAGCAAAGGAACTCCAAGATGAGATCTCATGTTAATCTCTTCTTTGTCTCCTAGACAGAAATGAGCCGTCTTTGAGACTTGAATGAGATTTAGGCGTTTTCTGCATCTTCTCAAAGGTGTCTCAAATGTGGCTCATTACCTTTAAATCTCAGAAATAGTTTACATTTGTCTTGTGTGTAACTCACATATGAGCCGTCTTCGAGACTTGAATGAGATTTTAGACGTTTTTCTTTTGTATTATTTTGTATGATTTAGTGTCTTGATTTGCCAGATTTTGCTGGTGTCTGTTATATTGTGTAAATTTTATAAGCAATACACTGTATGCTGTTAACTGAGGATTTTTGATATGTTCAATAAAACTATAATATTTCTAATTTGTTTTATGCATCTTATTTATATCTGACTTTAATCTCATTATGGTCTCATATATGGCTCATTTGCTTCTCTTTTAAATGCAGTTCTGTTTCTTATGTACATCTTAGTTCCCTTTCAAAAGCTACACCCGATGCTGCGTGAAAATGATATGGGAACAAATTTTTGTGTTACCGGTTGTGAAGCATGTGTGTATCAAACACGACAAATTTTTGGCTTATATAACCTTGGTCAGGTGACGTCATCTGATGAAGTGCACCTGCAGGTTAAAAATAGGAGTGAACCAAAAACATTCTCAGATCTGTTTGTCTTCAGGACTGCTTTGTGTTTGTGTGTGTGTGTGTTTGTTGCAAGCAAATTAAGAAAGTTCACTTACGCGCCAGGAGCTTTGTACTCTTTCTATGTGGTTCAGACACCGGTTTCTGACTTTGGGTCCCACTCTAGGTCCGTCTTGTCGTCGCAAGATGCTAACGACAGACGATTACCTCACGGTGTGGTGAACGGCCGTCCAGCCCAAGAGAGCTGGAGAGGTCATCTTCTCACGGAATGGAAACTCCACCCTGAAGTAGTCAGTCAAATAAGAAAATGGGAAAGAGGGTGCGTCAACAGGGTTTGCTGTCCACTGCCAAATTGTTTCAGTGCTGGAGTTCCTGCAAGAAAAGCTGTCCTCGGGCTTATGCCCTAGTACTCTCAGAACATACGTAGCCGCTATTTCGGCTTGTCATGTTCTGAACGATGGGGTTTCGGTGGGAAAGCACCCTTTAGTTGCCCGTTTTATTCGTAGAGCTAAACGATTGAGGGCGCCCACTAGAACGATGGTCCCTTCGTGGGACCTAGCTATTGTGCTCGAAGGTCTGACTTGACACCCTTTTTGAATCACTAGAGTCAGCGCCTGCCAGGCTTCTGACTCTCAAGATGTTTTTTCTTATTGCCATTACTTCTTTGAAAAGAATTGGAGATCTGCAGGCTTTGTCAATCTCTTTGCCCCTGGGCTAGTCAAGGCCATTCTGCATCCTCACCCAAACTATCTTCCGAAAGTTCCATTCTCAACCATGCACCCAGTTGTTCTCGAAGCATTCTGTCCTCCGCCTTTTACAGCTCCGGAGCAGGAAAGACTTCACTTACTGTGTCCAGTACGTGCTCTTCAAATTTACGTCCACCGCTGCTTTTTGTATGCTATGGGGGCCGCAACCGGGGGGCGGTCGCCACTAGACAAACGCTGTCACATAGCGTTTTCACGCAGCATTGAGTGTAGCTTTTGAAAGGGAACGTCTTGGTTTACTTTGATGTAACCATGTTCCCTGAAAAAGCGGGAACAAGATGTTGCGCTCCAATGCCGCACTGTATGCGTGACTGGACTTCCTTTTAGACAAAATTGGTCTGAGGATGTTTCCGGTTTACTTCAATCTTTAACCTGCGGGTATACTTCATCATATCAGACGTCCCCTAACCGAGGTTATATAAGCCAAAAATTTGGTGTGTTTGATACACACATGCTTCACAACCGGTAACACAAAAAGATGTTCCCATAGCGTTTTCATGCAGCATCTCGTTCCTGCTTTTTTAGGGAACAGGGTTATAGCAAAGTAACCAGACACGATTTCTCAAATGATTCTCAAAAGTATGTCTTGCTTTGTATCTGTTCAAGTCAAGTTTGTAATGAGACAGCTCAATTCAGTGTCATGAGACAAGAAAAAGCTCATTCTGAGCAACAAAATTTTGCTATGCGTAGGTGTAAGTGATACATATGTAGAAATTAGACATAAAAAAATGAATAAATAAAGAAAGAAAATAAAATGAAATGAAAGGAGATTTAAAAAACTGACATATATGCCAGGATCTTGTTTCTCAATTGTTGTAAATAGCTGAGTAAAAGAGAAGAAGGGATGTGAAGTTGCTTTTTAATAACAATACCATTTGTCATTCAAAGCCATAACAATAGTTTAATCACCTGATTAGCTGGCTTGCTGGGTCACTCTGATCCTTTTCCAACTCTCTCTCTCTCTTATCGTTTTAAGCAATATAACTCCCAATTTCCCGTATAGATTTTTCACAGGCAATCCAAGATTTACATATGCTAAACCTACTGCTTTGTTTTTTTTTCTGCCACAAATTTTAGCACCTTTTACAAGTAATTATTTGGAAATCAGGCAGTATATAATTTTCTTAAGGAAAGAGTTAATGGAAAGAATTTAATTAAATTAATGATATGAAGCACTTCTTTAGATCTTCAGACTAATAAGGTGGAGTACTGAGTGAAAAAAAATTCTGAAACTGAAATCATTATAAAATAATTTGAAACGTTTTACATGTTATTACTTAAACATTTAATAGTAACTGCTAATAGTTATGCCTGCAAGTTTTTGAATATTTGTTTTGTTACCAAGTTCACATTCCTACTTCCGCGCTACACAGTGTATGAATGACCTTTTAATCATTGTTGGGTTTTTTTTGGGATTTTCCCCCATTTTCTTCCTAATTTAGTAATTTAAGCTACATTTACACTGCAGGTATCGATGCCCAATTCTGATTTGTTGCCTATATCTGTTTTTTTTTTTTTACCGTTTTTTCAACTATGACTCATATCCGATACACGTGTTTACACTTGCCATGCCATCTAAAACATCATG
Organism: Clarias gariepinus; assembly: GCF_024256425.1. NCBI lineage: Eukaryota > Metazoa > Chordata > Actinopteri > Siluriformes > Clariidae > Clarias > Clarias gariepinus. The sequence continues at coordinate 9,636,527 of NC_071118.1, read as the reverse complement.
CATATTTAAAGGGAGGTTCTTGCGCTACACACTAGCCAAGATAGATGAAGGTGAAGTATGCTTGACGCTCTGCGATATATGCAAAGTTCGCGAAACGTCACCATGGTTTTAAAATGGAGGAAGAGAAAAAAATGGCATAATTGCAGCCTGCGCATATGCTTCATTCACCAAATACTGATTTCTTAATGTTATTTAGCCTTAATAAGCATTAAAAGGGGGGGGCTGGGTGCTTTTTCCTTTTCCATGTCACGTGCGATGTTATAATCCCACACAAGCTTTCAACGGAGAATAACATTACGTCATTAAACCGCGAAGAAGTCGCAGTTTTAATGACGTACAGAACACAATGCCTCAGGAAATCCGATCTGTCTGTTTACACGACAATCACATTAGCACATATCTGATTTATATCTGATTTATTTCCACATATGAAGGGGGCCTGAAACCGATCTCGAAATATCGGAATGCATGCGTTTTTTCCTGTTTACACGGACATAGAACATATCCGATATGTGTCACATATGAGCAAAAAATCGGAATTGGGTCACATTTACCTGACAGTGTAAACGTAGCCTTAGTCGAATCCAATTCCCACCCGTCACTAAGGGGCTCCCACATGAAGGCAACTACTACCAGCTATGTGATTGCCGAAGGCTCTCACGTGACGGAGAGACAGCATTATCTGCTTGCTTAATGTGAGAGCACCAAGTGCCTCCCATACCACCCAGTTGATAGGGTGAGCATTTTTACAGTTAACATAATAACAGTAAAAATATTCCAACAATGTTATGTTATAATAATGAAAAACATCTAACCATAGAAAAAACATAATTCCAACTGAAAACAAAATTCTTATCATTAGTTCCTAATAATTAAATAAATAAATAAATAAATAAACAAATAATAAATAATTAATGTGATACCCTGTCTCTGAGTGTCTCACATCTGCTTTATATATAGAGAAGAAAAACTATTTGATTAAGAACTTGGCACTGATCTATAAAAATCAAAACATGGACATGGCCAGTTTTTACTGGCTGACTGCGATGAATAATTAATATGCTCTATCTTTAATAACTTTTTTATGAGACACATACTCTGACTAGGCTGCACCCTGGGGGAGGGAATGAACAGTGAAAGATGATGATTTCTGCTTTTGTGGCACTTAAGGCAGGATCACTGTAACTTTATACTCTTGACTTTTTATTCATATTGTAACAGACACATGATCGAGTCTGTAGAAAATGAAAGCCTGCAAGCAAAATCCTGTGCTTCAGGTTTTTACCATTTCTAAATTAAACCTGTTAAACATGTAGGAAAGAATACCTAGAGAAGATATCACTGTTAAATCTAATAGTGGAAAAGAAGGATTTTATCACACAGTATAATAATCCGCCACTGCTCTCCTTGTTACTGACTTTATGTGCCCCGATTCTGTCAACAGTTTTACTCAAGGGTTTGTTTGGAAAATTTCTGCAAAATAAACAAAAACAAAAACCCAATTCCATTTTCGTTACTCAATAATAAAGTTGATTAATGTCTTATAAAAAAAATAATAAAGTAAATTATAGATAGGCACGTATGAATAATAAACTCTCATGCAAGTGTTGACCACACTGGTTGTATGACATTAATTTGATGGAAGGGAATTTTTTTTTTAACTGCTAAATCTTACTGAAACATTTTGGACATTAAAATGTATGTGTTTTACTCTTTTAAACATGTTTGATTTTTAGACAATCTATACCCTTAAAACTGATTCTCTTTCCTAGAAAACAATTCATATATCCAAACTCGTATAAAGTGGATACTGGCAGCACTTCAGGAGGAAGCATCAATTATGTAGCCGTACAATTTTAAAGGGTATGCTTGCAAATTCCAAGAACTGGAACATGATCTTTTTTTAACAGCAGTACACCTCGTACTGAAAAAGCTAATACATCAAAATCTAAACAGAAAAATTCAATTAATAGGCTGGTAGTCTATACAATGGACCTGCAACTGTCTAGCAATTAGCCAGCTACATGACCTATCGCCTAATTAGCAAAAATGTAGTCTACAAGCCTATGCCAGATATCGACAGCGATAGATAAAAGACCCACTATTAAAGGGTGCTGAATTGTGCAACGGTTCTCTGCTATACGCAGTTCTTTAGTTGTTGTACAATTTATCATGCAGTGAGATAAACCCTGTGAGACTGTCAGCGACCACACGTATCCAAGGTGCATACACAGTTCTTAAAACATTTAAAAGTTAAGAGTCAGAATCTGTTTAGTGCACAACTAACTGAAAATCTTTGACACTATAATTTTTCTAGTACATATAGTTGTAAAATCTGTGGGTTTTCGCACATTTTGCATTTATCTCAATTAGAAGTACAGTCCTAGCTAAAGTTCCTTCCAGATGTACTGAAAGACACTCCAACAAACTCTACAATTATAACCATGACTAATGACCTAAAAAAGTTACAATATTCTCATTTTAATCATCTGTACCAGGTTTCTCTCATCACTTAAGGTAACAGATGAGTCACTTATGGCATTTAAGCAAACACTTCTTCGTCCTCTCATTATTTAACTAATCTTGGTTCATGCTAACATCAATGCTAATACAATTACTGATTTATTCACTCTCTTCTATTCTTTTTGTTAAATTTACTTTGTTGTGGGTTATTTGAATGTTTTGAATTTAGGGCTGTTGTCATTTATAGAACTCTTCCCATGATCGAAATATTCATCATTTTGTCTGGCAGTCATGCCCACCACAGGTAACACCACCAAGCCAAATGGTGATTAACTGCTGCCTAAATTTACACCATCTTCTGTGCACTGGAAGAGTAACAGTAAGGTAATATGTACAGCCAGCTTATCAAGCATAATCTAATGTTAAACTAGCATTTATTTTTTCCCATTCTATACCGCCAAGCTTAGGGAGAACATGTAAACGCCACACACAGACAGAAATCAAACCCTCGACCGTAAAGATGCTAAGCCACAGTGTTAACCACTATGCTACTGTACTGCCTAACTCTCATTTAGTAAAACTAAAATGCTGTTTAAGCAAAGAAAACAATCTGCATGGTTTATACTTTTCAGTTATTGCATAAAAATGTGATTTTTTTTGTGCGCCGATTCATGAATCGCAGCATTGGCTATAAAAACTATTTTTTAATGATTTATTACATTTATAATAGAGATGCACTGGTCAATCAGCCAGTGACCGGAATCGACTATTTTTCAGCTTGATTAGCCACGATCGATCATGTTGGATATAACCAATTCTGTACCTAGTGCTTCTGAGTGGTGCAACAGAAACACATTTTTATATCGTTACAAATATAATTTATCCTTATAAATTATTTAAAGTTACACCAATCTCAAAACACAACATACACTAATTAGTATCGAAACATTCGCGTTAGAAGCTGTGCACAGCCACATGCTCACAATTGCTGAACATGTGAGACTCTGGAGGTATTTGAGGTGATAACGAGGCCTTGTTTTTTTACAATCCTACAGGTGGTAGGCTCTGACTTATTTACACACTGGCATTCCATGGGATAGGAGTGAATTTTTTGCTAAGTATGTTTAGAAATAATAGTTATGGGGATGACAGAGATACATACTACTCAGTAAAAACTTATCTTTTTTTATTTTAAGTTAAATGGGTAAACTGTTATATGTGAAGTCAGTTTGAATTGTTTAAAACTAATGTTAAGGAACTAGCTACATTTAATTACACGTTTCATTTAGTTTACACGTTTTTTAAAGGTTCAATTTCTTACAATTGTAACAAAACCTGAAAATAATTTAATATTGAATTGGGATATTCAAAAAAAAATTTTTTATTGAATCAGCACCAAGGTATCGTGGTTTTTAGCATGTAGCAATGTATTGTGCATAATACAACTGATGCAACAAAATATTGCATTGAAAAAACTCAAATTTAAGGTTTGAGAAATTTGTGATTTGAGAAAAAGTGATATATAATACCATGAAAAGCCTAATAGTGCAATTTAACCCCTGCATGTACTTTGAATTAGCAAATGTATCAAGTGCATCATGTTTAGATATGCTGGAAATCTCTGACCTTTTTGACAGCGAAAAATTTATCTGACTTCCAGGGTTGTTGTTTTTTTTTTACCTCACATATTGTGACATTCCCATGCACAACAAATGTCCGGCCTTGTAAAACCCAAGGCAAAATGGCAGCAGCTCTGGTGTCACACACAACAGATCCATACATAGTATGTAAATGCTTTTTTTCTTTTTTACCAAAAATGTGACAGCAGGAAAAAAATTCAGACACTGAACCAGAATCTGATTATAAAGAGATTTGATGAGCCTTATGTCTGTTTCACTGTGGCAATTAGTTGAACACATTATGCCAAAAATCGCACATTCTTGCAAGGTTTTAGACAGCTTTAGGCAGAGTGACTGTTTTTACTGCTGTGTTTATTTACCTGGCTTCTTAATAAACATGATTTTTGAATGCAGACACAAAGACAAGGTTAACATAAATACATGGAAGAAACCTAAATACCCTTAATACATATGGATTTGGTAATACTGTTATATTTCTCAATGTGGAGATGCAAAATGGCTCCCAAACCGCATGCATATAGAGATACCAAGGATAAAAAAATGTGCAAATCTGCAGAAGCACATATGCCAAAAATAGGAGAAGAGAACATCGTTACTGCACCACCACCATCATCATCATCATCATCATCTACTCATCTAACTACAGCATTTCCTTTTGAAGCCACATCAACTTTGACAGTTTTCTCAAATGCTGAGTCATTGCATATGGGCTGGAGAGAAAGCAGCACGGCATATCCTCCATTTGCATTTCGGTCAAATTAGAATCAACAATAATAATAAGCAATAGTTGTCAGGAGAGGAGAAGATTCTTGGCTGATGATTCATTGCTTAAATTGCTTCTACCCACAGCTGGAGGATCAGGCACTCAGCTTGTTGTGAATAATGCTGGTGCTGTTTTAGAAATGTGCTGCAAGATGACAGCTTAATGGCATCCAGCACTTTTTCCCCCCAAAGTTTAGCGCAAGGGAGAAATTGCAGATTTAATTATTATGTAACCTGATTTATATAAGAATGAGTTTATGGATTATTTAAGACATTAATAAAATCATGAAAAGATAAGTAAAACAGTGTTTTTCTTTTACCAACTTGAAGAACACTTGAAGTGGTAGAATTGAAAGAAATTCGTCTCAAGGTCTGCAGAAGTACAACAAACCCTTCAGACCAGATCAACATTATAAAGGACTCTTATTTTGTAAGCTACTTACTAAACCTCTAAAAATCAAGAATATAGGTTCCTTCAGGGTTATCACCTCCATGGTTGGAGAATAAAACCTAGTGGATGAATGGATGGATGGATGGATGGATAGATAGATGACTTCAATCTCAAAGAGAAATTGTATTGTTACAGCAGCCAGTTTACAGATTACTACAAATAAGCACCAAGCAAAACTCGTCAGGAGCAAAAAACTGATACACTGTTTATGACTTAAGGTACATTAATGAGGGGGAAAAAAATTGTGTAAAGGCGCCTGCCAAACAGATAAAAGCGTCTGCCAAATGGCATAAATGTAAATGTAAATGCAAAACAAGCTCACTTTAATGCTTCAACAACAGAGCACACTACCTGAGCATAATTGCGGCACTAGACACACATCAGCTTTCCTACAACAATTTGAAAGAAGATACTAACTAGACAATGAATACCAACTTTATGTGCATTAAAGAGAAAGCTCCTGAGGTCTTAGGCGATACTCTCTCTATTAGGTGACTTTTCGTCGATGGCTTAAACACAATGTGAGTCATTTATTAACGGATCAGTAAAAACATTTAATCTACCGACAGGCAACATGAAAAAAACATTGATTGTCTCATTACAATGGCATCTGTCATGGTGTTTACCTGCCATTGTAAAACACCAACAAAGTCACTCATGCCCATGGATACTGATGCGCATGGGGAGTGAAGGTGAGTCCAAGGAAAAGAACCTAAAGAATATTAGGCCATTCAGGGTATATTAATTTTTTCTTAGCTAGGTTTCTTTCTTGTCTTTCTTGTTTTTTTTTTAGGATTATGTTAACTTTCTTTATTTTTTTAAAGCCAATTCACTTATGTTTCTGTGCAACCAAAGCATGGGACTGGGAAACACACTGAAGCTTTCACTCGCCCAGTGGACAGCTAATACATTATTTACTTATCCATACCTGACTACTATTAAATAATATAAAAGTAATGCACAGCAGTCTAGTGTACAAAGTGTAGGTTCCATACGCCTTCTGAAGAGAAACACTACTGTCCAAAGGCTTAGTTTGCATGTACAAACTTATTTCCTGTCTCCATTTGTGTATTATTACATTTGAGACCTGTATCTCAGAGCTATTTGTTTACATGCAAACACAAACATACAGAGATGCTTTAGTTCACCAGATATCAGGTGTCTCCATAGATTCTTCGTTACACTTACTCGGGCTTTAACTCAGCACAATGCCTACTGAATCCTGAATGAAATTTCAGCTTGTCAGTGTATTCTCATTATGGCTGTAGTGTAGGATTCGAGACATTCTCCACTGACCTCTCTCAATGCAGGAATTGTTTGGGTGCAAAGAATACTAAAGAGAATTCCAAAGCATCTCTTTATGCCAATGTCTTCTAGGGGCCAAAAGAAATGCTTTTTATTCTCAGCTCACTTCAGCCTGTGTGTGTGTGTGTGTGTGTGTGTGTGTGTGTGTGTGTGTGTGTGTGTGTGTGTGTGTGTGTGTGTGTGTGTGTGTGTGTGTGTGTTTGTGGTTGAGGGAGAAAGAGCTGCTCCTGTAATTAATGGACATGCAGAATGGAATAACAAAGGGATCATTACTGCTCAAAGCATCCTTAGTATTCAGAGCTGTGGGTCAGAGGTCACACCAGGCTTTGTGTGTTACCACCATTGGTTTCTGAAAAGACAATAAACCCCTTTGATATAGCTATAAAGTTTTTACAGATGGATGAATTTATGTTTGGATTCGTTTGAAAAACAGAGGCAGAAACTTTGTTTTGGAAAAGTTGGACAGGCATTCGAGTTTATTCTGTATTTTTAAAAATCTGGAATTTTCTGTAAATTAGTTCTTAGCCCAAGAGAAACGTTATGTAAAGGTCATGGTTCTGTACACAAATTGTGTTGAATTTATATGCTTTTGGTAGAGTAAAGAAAAAAAAGTAATAGTAAGTTGTTTAAGAATAGTGACAGCACTATTCATAGCAAATAGTGCAAACAAAGGCTAAAAAACATATTTAGAGGATATTTTTTAAACTTAGAGTAAATGGGAAGCCTTTCTATAACTATACAGCTCACTATTTAGAAAAAATAGCCATTTCTTAGCAACCTGCCTAGAATGGTGCTAACAATGGCTAACAATAGCATGATGCTTCTGTCCGTGGGAACTGTACATACAATCATTCACAAACACCACTTGGACATTACAGGAACTCAGCTAAGAGATATTGCCACATCCTAACCTCGCTCCACACCACTTCCGAATGTTTGAGCCATTAAAGGAGCTCATGGGAGGATAGTGTTTTATATGTAAAGCAGGCAGACTGTTCATGTCTCCAGTGTACTGAGAAAACTTTCCCACTTAATGCTATCCAAGCACAAGTAAAACAATCAGAAAAGTGCATTAGTGTAGCAAGGGATTATATAAAGATACTAAGTAAGTTTTTATCTCTCATAGCTGTGTTCTGTTATTCTGTACAACCAAAAGTCTAGGTTTGGCTTGAACGCCCCTTTATAGTTTCTGCTATTAACTACAATACTGTGGTTATAAATAGCCATTTCCTTACCAACCACCCTTAAAGTTAATAAGACAAAAAAAAAGCTACAAGGCCCTCTGTGAAAACTCTTTCTACAATAAACAGAAAAATCTTCCTTACACATCATAGTAATTATCATATTAAATATATATAATAAAACATTTTATTTTTAGTCATAGATTATGTGAAGTGTCCCTACGCAAGTTGTTCCTATAAAAATTATCACATATCAGGATTAATACGCTGATATACAGCAGTGATTTTCCCTGAAGCTGGCACTACAACGTCGTTTCTGTTCTAAAAAATTTACCAACGTCTTCTGACCAATCGAGTTTAAGAATTCAACTGTACTGCATTATAACACTAAATACACCATTGATTGCAGTCCACACTAATCACAGGAGAGGATGCCTAGACAATACATCACACACACTTCATTATTTTCCCACCACACAAGTCTGAAGGACATTTTATAACAGATAAGTTTATTGAACAAAAACCTGCTAAAGGTCAGAGAAGAAGCTGCTCCATCGCGCTCGCTCCCGTCAACAGCATGTTGTGCATTTCTTTGGTTTGACTGAGCTTTACTGCATTTTATATCTAATCCTAAAGGACTCTAAGTGCTGCCGTCTGGAATGGAGAGATACCAAAATTAAAAAAGTTTAAGTGCTTAAAGTACAGAGCTTTTTTTAACTCCCAACTAATCAGCTCACAAAGAGAACATAGTGCTGGAGGAAAGAAACATAGTCTAGTTAGACACACAATGTAACGTTCCATTTTAACAGTGACTGTACACAGTCAAGTCACACAAGCAGATCAAATTCAGTCTTTATTTTCAGTCTCTGAAGCAACAGCAAAGACTGCTGGGACTGTTACAGCATTGTTATGGGTACAGCATGACATGCTTTTTTTTATATTAAACACCAAACAGTAAAAGACTAGAGCATGGCAGTGGGAACTTGGCTGGTCAGAATGTTGAAGAGATTATTACTCAATGGTCATTTTTTACTTACCCATACATCTCTTGTATAAATGGTGGGTGAAACTGTCTGTATGTGTCAGCTACTGTATTTCCTGTTCATCAATGATTACTACAGAATGCTGTGTGTGGAAACAGATGGGATGCTGTCTTGAATTGCAAACATATAAGGTCAATGTTAAAAAAAACAGAAGGTGATGCATAATGTGATATGCAAAACATTTTAACCTTTGCAGATGACAGCACTGTAGCCCAACCGGTTTTTTTTTTTCTTTTCACATCTTCAAAGTAATAAGAGCTGAGCTGCACTGTTTTGATCACAGATCTATCACAAAAAAATCAGCAAGATGAGGAAAAAGTTATCTGAAAATCTCTACGGAACATAACGGCAACTGACAAAAAGTGGTCAGACTGCTAATGACATACAGTAGTTTTAGGAGAGGACAGACATGAAGAACAAAGTGCACACCCTGTGCCTGAAGGTGAGTCAGCAGCCATTGCACAGCACTTCTGTTTGGTTAAGTTGCAATGAAATGCAATGCAATGCAACAGCCCGACTTGAACACCAGGCAATAAATCTGCCCTTCCCAAATCAGCCAAGGGCTCAGCTTCTTCTGCACCAACAAACGCAATTCCATAGCCCAAATCCTGAATACCTTCCTGTTTACTGCCAATTATCAAATATGCCAAACCTGATTTATAACACCGATTTGTTTAATAAACCAAAATAGTCAGACAACCTTAAGGCTTTGTTCGTTCACTAATCTTGACCCTGAGAAGCGTATACATAAAAATCATGCTTGTTTTTAAATCTCTTTTACATATGCTCTTTTATTTCTCTAGTAATAAAGAAGGGGTTAAGTGTAAATGCATGTCGGAGCTGAAATCCCAGGCAGACCGATGAAAGATGAGCCCTAACACAATTCCCAGGAAATCATCACTAGGGCACAGGTAAGAACAGGGGCTAAAACAGATTTAATGCATAGATGTCTTTTGAATCAGTTGCTACCTTTTAAATTTAAATCATTGGCACAGGAGAAACAAAATGCAATGAACAAACAGTCTGGAAATTTTAGAAGGTGTAAGGTTTTCTAAGACATAGCAGTCAAAATATAGGCTACCACAAAAGATGTGGTAGCCTATATATTTTTAAGTAATTTAAAGACTGGCGACCATTACACACAACACTTGCAAGTTTACCTAAATAAATATTAAAAGAGTAATTTGGTTCTGAATTGAAAACTGACCCATGGATTCAATAAATTGATTCCACCAACAAAAGATTACATTAAGGTGCGTCTGGCTGCCATAACAGATTCAACACACCACAGAATTGATTCTTCAAGTATGTGGAGCCATACAGGAAAGATGATGATTTTCAGTAACCATAACTTTTTAAAGGGGCAAGCGGAGGTAAATTGTGTTAGCGAAATAAATTAGTGCCTCCTACAGTTTATCAGCGCCAGTGTTTTTTTCCCTCTTTTGCCATCTGCATGCAGAGAACAAATTCTCAGGCTCTCGGAAAATAATGTTATTGTGCTCTCAATTGCATTATTAATTCAGATTGACCTGTGAGGAATTTCGGACTTGCAGATGTGGGCTTTTTTAATGGATACCGTGCTCATTTATAAACAGACCACTTCAAATGGAGAAGCAACTCTGTGGAAAGGATTCACTATTTAAAAAATGAATGCAAATCAGGTTTTGTCTAATTTAAACACATGCATACATTTACATATTAACAAAAACAAGTCTTGTTATGCTGTTACAATAGATAAATAGATATTTCACTGTCTCGCTGTTTGTTGAAATAGTATTTCAGGATTGTTTAATCAAGATTCCATGTCAGAAGTTATGAATTTATGTCAGAATTATGCCATTTTCAGTACATAATCTAACACAAATCCAGCATTATCCAAACTTTGTAAAATTCCTCTGAAATAAAGTATGATACAGGATTGTATTAAAAATCTAGAGATAGAAACAGAGATTTTTGCAATGTAGATTCATAATAATACAAAAATGTATATGTATATTAGGCAACAATAATCACAATGTTATTATTACTAGTGGGTTGAGCTTAAAGATTTAATAATCTGGTCATGGGTAAGAACAGAACTGATGAAATAATACTTTGTTCAGTTTTTATTCATTTCAATACTTTTTTTTAAAGTTTTTTTTTATTATTAAAATCCGTCTGTGCTGCATGATGTAATTTATTTGCCTTCTGTAAAGTGACTAAAATAAACAAGCAGTACTGACACTAGGCTGTGGAATCACACTGTTAGCTTGAGTCATGCCACCAGGGTACATTTGCATATCCTTAGGCCTAACTCACAAGGTCACAAAGGCAATCTCTAACCTCACAGAATGCTTATATTCCCCAATGACCTTAACACTTTGGTTAACTCACTGAACTTGTCTTTTCTCTGTGATATAACAGTGCGCTTGAACCATTATTACTAAGGCAAAATAGTTCAGAAGTTTGTATATTTCTCATGGTCATGCTACGGCCTAAAAGCATTCCACATGCAAACAACAAAACAACATGCAAATAGGCCAGCCGCTGAAATATCTCTATACATGCAGAAGTCTACAACTATATAAATATTAAGCTACAGCTTGTAAGCAACCATGATTGTTTCTTTGAAAGCAGGTACTGTATATGCTGCTTGGTTTAAATTTACGCTGTGTAAACACACAATTTTAAATTTAACACATAAACACAATACTCTGGGTCACTGAGAAGTAAGCTTGTTGAAAATGGCCATGTTAAATCTGAAACCGTCAGAATGGCAAGAGCTCTTTTCAAAAGGCTGACATCACCATTTGCATTTTCATTATAGTTTTGTGTGTTTTATCAACATTCTCCGGCTAATGGTCTCCAACTAGTTTGTTACTTTGTGCTTTGTTATTTAATAATGTTTGGGGTTACTTTTTCTTTTTTACATACACACTTGTGCAAAGAGTGCCTATATATATTGGCTACTGCTATGTTCTGTGAGCAGAGATTTTGGATAGGATCCAAAGATCAGAGATCACTATAGAGCCAAAGGTAAGTTGGCAATTTTACAGATAAACAATTTGGTCAGAATAATTACAAAAAATTGACAAGTGTCAACGTCACCATTGCAACCAAAAATCTCTGCAGTGTGGAAGCATTTCACTCTTAACTCAGCAAAATTTAAGCTGTTAAAATTCTTAAGCTGACGATGTCTGCCCTGAGAACAGATTAGTTACGCTAGAGCATCTAAACAGGAGGTACAAAGCATTCTAAGGATGATGAAGCCTCATCTCGAAGATGTGAACCAGTGTGCTAGTTAGCCAGTTGGTTAGTTCGTGGTTGGTTCCGTCTACGTACTGTCAGACTTTAATATTTGCCTGCTTGCCGGAAGCAAGGAAATTCTATGGTTGAAATGCATAATGATGTTTTATCCATGAAAAAGCCATCTCAACATCTTGTGTTCCTGACTTGTTGACCAATCAGAGGCTATCTTTCTGACTTGTTGATCAAGCAGAATCAGCATTTCTGACTTTGTGACAGGGCCAATCTTATTAAATTTCTCACTTTTCTTAATATCTCAACTTTGCTACCATAACACCCATGTGCCAGGTTTTAAATTAATGAACCTGTTGTATTTTATTGCAGCTTCTTTGTTTATCCTTGGTTTTAGACTCATTTTTGAATAATGATAATATTGTTGTCCTTGGTATTTGCAAAAAGAAATCTTGATGATTTTTATTGTTAGTTAGCACATGCTTACAACAACCTCAATCTAAATTTAAAAGCATAAAGCTAAATAAGAGCAATTTAGTAATTATACAACTCATAATTTTTATAGTAGATTACTCATTTTATTCATATATTCAAAAGCTTATTCCACTATCATTAGTTGCTACTGGTTCTATCAAACATAACCAATCTTTATTAAGTGTACTTGGCAAAAATCCTGTGGGTTTTATGTAGTCAGTGAATAATAATAAAGCATACAGTTTTAGCTTATGTTTGCATTGCTTTAATATTTTTTATAACATATTTAATCAGTACAGAAAAAACCTAATAACCAGTTGAAAGTTCTTCTACAGTACTAATTAAATGTGTTGGTTCTTATAGTCAGCATACTGAATACACAGATAAAATATGGCTGTAAATCAGGAGGAACCCAGGGGTTTCACTCCTCAACAGCTGACATATAATGAATTAGTTTGCTCAGGGCTCATTGCTTTTTATATTCATGCACTGCACAGAAGTTCAAGTGTAGGCGTAGTGTGGCTCTTCACCAAGCTGTTACACTTAACCTAGCCAGATTTCCTGTCCAAAACATTATGATTACATCTCAGGTGGCAAGGGCATGAATAAGAGAAAGAGAAGTGTTTTTACAACTTAAGCTTACAGTTATATTTGTGCACTTGTTTAGCAACGTAAAATTAACCTGTGACTCATCTTTAGAGATTTAGTCTGCTTTCCACTGGCTTTTTTGACAAAACTGACTTGCTTGCAAAAACAGTCAAATCTATTGTTAAGTTATTGTTGTTGTTTCAGATGTTAATAATTAGTAATTATTACAGGATTAAAAACATGTTAAATCACAGACCTGTCGACAGCAGATCACATTTCAGAGCAATCCAGGTATGTTTGTTTGACCAAGATGATTTCTGAAGTGCAGGAATGTTTTCATTATGCCTGTCTCTGGTTTAGCTGCCGTCTGTGAAATATTGATGTGAGCCCATAAAGTGCTCGAGTGTTAAAGGGAGAGAGAATGAGCTGGATGAGCAGAGTGCTAGTGCAAGATACTATATTTCATCTTGGTTGCATGTGAAAAACACCTTTGTGTTAATTACAGACACATACACTTAAGCGGTTTTTAGACTGTGCGATTACAGCATTGTTTTATGATTATTACTTGTCACACAAATTACTATATTTCATGTATATTTCATCAATCAGTGTGATTCTGGTTCATGCAGAAAATAGTGGAAGAAAACTTTTTCAGAGTGAGTTTGAGATAAAAGATATTTTATCTGCATGTTTTATTCATGTTTTGCCATTTCCATTTATTTTGTGCCAACATTCTGTGTCATGCACCTACTAGTAGCTCTTAAATAAATGTCGCAGCTATAGTCTCGGACTGAAATCTTCATCAGAAATGTTGGAAACTGCCAGATTTTTGTCAGTAGCTGTATTTAGTCTCAACTGCACATTATGTAACGCATTATGTGTTGTGCAATCAACCTCAAATTATTACTGGGTGTACACTCTGGACAGACCGGCTATCTAACAAGATCTGGCATTTTTTGGAGCTTATTCATTGACATATTTCAACAGCACAAATTGTCTTAATTATTTAGGTCACATCTGATGCTTTCTGAGAGTTGGCTCAGCTATGAAAAATAATGTCAATATTAATTTACAATGTTTAAATTTTTATCGTAGATTTTCAGGGGGGTTTAAACTATTCACACTGGCAGACAGCATCCTGTGTGGTTCGAACAAATTATTTGCCATGTTTGTTTAGAATCGTAGCAAAGTGTGAAAGAATAAAATGCATATAGATTCAACATGTTTACAAGATTGTGATACTAACAGAATTGCAATACAAATTAAATCAGTCATTAGGTACCGTGTTAATACTGTATTGGGTGACCAGGTAATTCATCCATTATTGTAGCTAGAACTGATGGAGCCTCTGAAGCCTAAAGACGATTAAAAAGCACTGATCTTGTAGTAAATATCACTGACAAGACAAGTACTATCTCTAGTCTGATTGAGGATCTGGTAAAACATCATCATTTCTGAGGATCTCAGAAACCCAAAAATCTTATCAAGTTTACATCAGATCCGGTACGGGCGCCGCATTATGAACCCAAAGCTCTGATGGGTATTGTGCTGGAAAGTGTGATCAATGCATCAGAGATACAGTCTTTTCAATTTCCTTCTGCAGCCTGAATGCAAGTCTAAACAGCTTCCCATCACACACTTTTCCATTAAAAAATTAGACCTTTTCATGCTGTATATTGTTGGGTATAAAAATGAAAGATAATTGACTATTACAAAAACAAACCAGATAAAATACAATGCATCCAGCAACACCATCGGAAACTAGGCTACATCCTAGCCGAGGTTCAGATCTAAATAAGCTGCACCAGTACAAACAGGTCTGTTGTGAACAGTAAGCACTAGCTTGAAGCAATTGTGTTTAAACAAAGTGAGCAAACAAGTGAACTCAGGAGGAGGGGAACAGGGGAAACCGGGCAGAGCTGAGTGAGGTCGCTGCTTACCTGCGTCTTACGGATTGCAGATATGGATGTCACAGGGGCTTAGAAGAAACCAAGAGGAGAAATCCGGCTCCACGTCGTCTCATAGTCAGTTAAGATGTTAAAACAAGCTCGGTTCGTATCGGAGAAGGAGCTCATGCGGTGTCGGCGCGGACAGCACGCAGGCTAGCGTTGTGTTTAGCAACCGAGCAGCTGTTTGTGTTGCCCTGCCGTAGTCTCTCTCTCTCTCCCTCTCTCTGTGTCTCTCATACACACTCACTCACACTTATTCTCTCCCTCTTTCACACACACAGCCGTGTATCAACTTTAAAGCTAACCGCTCGATTTTTTACCCGCGCGCGCTTTTTCCGTTAATCTGCAGTACAAACCCAGAATAAACCGCTACACAAGGTGGTCTCGGGGACAGCGCGCGCACACCGCCACCTCGCAACGGGAGACTTTTCGAATCGAATCGTGAACGCGCACTGATAGGCAGAGCGCGCGGCCGACGTGACGTCACGACCCAACGAGATAAGACGGGAATTACAACACGTATCTGTGCGCAGTGTGTGCGGATTCCGTTTAGTACCTCAACTCATAACCAAATATTTATACTCGTTAAACTGTTGTATCTGTATGGTAGGCATGTCTATAAGCGTATAATAATGACTAAAGTTATAACAGTGTTATTAATACATCATTCCTGTTTCCTTTGCATCCATTAAAAACGGTTTATTTCAACATTAAACGTTAGCTTCAGCTTTATATTTACTAAATAATTGCTCATAATACTAAATACGTTCTTATTTACTTACCTACTAATGTATATATGTATGTATTCGATTCCCGCCTCAGATTTGTTTGCATGGAGTTTGCATGTTGTCCTCATGTGTGGGTTTCCTCCGCGTACTACGGTTTCCTTCCACAGTAATTGGCTAATTGGCATTCCCAAATTGCCTGTGGTGTGTGTGTGTGTGTGTGTGTGTGTATGTGTGTGTGCCCGGTGATGTTGCTTTTACAGCTTATCAAAATCGAAAAACAGTATTTCAAAATATTGAAATGTTTAATTTAATACTATTCAGACAGTATAAATGCTGTCTATCACTTGGTCTTATTTAGCACACACACATATATAAGTAGGGCTACTGATTTGACAGTTGTTTAGAAAACCATCATCGATACACTCCACAAGAAGGATAAGGCACAGAAGGTGCCGTATCTAAGCATTTTTATGGAAAGTTGACTGAAAGTGAAAAGTGTAGTAGGAAAAGGTGCACAAGAAACAGGAATGATCGCAGCCTACAGAAAATTGTCTTGAATCAGCAAAGTTGATTCAAGAATTTGGAAGAGCTGCAATGGAGAAAAGTGATGCTGAAGTCAGTGCATCAAGAGCCACCTCTCACAGACATCTTCAGGAAATTGGCTGTTGCATTCCTAGTGTTAAACCACTCCTGAACCAGAGACAATGTTAGATGCATCTTACCGGGCTAAGGCGGATAAGACCCGGACTGTTGCTCATTGGTCCAAAGTCCTCTTTTTGGATGAAAGTAAATTTTGCATTTCATTTGGAAATAAAAGTCCTTCAATCTGAGTCCAAGTTGCTTGAAGTCTAGTGTGACATTTCCACAGATGGTAATGATTTGGGGTGCCATGTCATCTGATGGTGTTGGCTCACTGGGTTTATCAGGGCCAAAGGCAAACCAGCCATCTACCAGGAGATTTGCTGAAAAGCTTTATGAAGCTACCAGTTTGTTTTTTAATACAGATAGGCTGAAAGCCGCTATCAAAACAACCAGGTTTTCAGTAACGCCTCAGCAGTTTGTGCTAAGGGTGCCCTGACCAAGCACTAGGTGCATAGATGAACATATTTTCAAAAGTTGCATAATTCCTGTATTGAAAATCCTTTCTATCTTAGTGAATAAGATATTGGACTACTATCAGAAGGTCACAGGTTCATCCAAGCACTACCAAGCTGCCACTGTTGGGTAGAACTGTCACATACTCAGATGTATAATGAGATAGATTAAGTTGATCTGAATGAGGGGTTTTGATGAATTTAAAAGATTAAATGTTACTGATCTTGGGAAATATTCTAATATTTAGAGAAATTAGATTTTTCATTTTCATGAGCTGTAATTAGTAATCATTGAAATAAAAAATAAAGGCCTAAATTATTTCCCTTTGTATGTGTAATCTAAAAATGTAAAGAATTTATTTATTAATGATTTAACTTTTTAAACTTATTTTTTCATATGGACTGTATTCAAACTCTAGTCAATTATTCTAAACTGTAATACATAGAATCTACGTGACATTCACAGTCTATTAGTAGTAGTTGAAAAGGATAAAATAGATCTTATCACAATTTACACACCCTCCTGACTATAAGGTATGTTACAATCCCACTGCTGAAGTTTCCTATGCAGCTGTAAAGTCTTTCATGTCAATTTGTACATGATTAATGAGAGTAAAGGGAACATACAGATAATAAAGATGATCATCCAACATTTGTTCGCCCACCTGGGCATTTAAGGGAAATATTAGTTTAAACTGGTGCATAAGTTTGCTTGTTTGCAGGAAATAAAATTATGATTATTAAATTACTTTCTCAAAACCACAGGAAGTAACCTATTTCTGTGGAATAATTTGCAGAGGGATCTGTAAGTTCTGTGTTTAAAGAAAGAGAAGTGCAAATGTAAGCATTCCTTTTCATTCTTTTATTATATCAAAATACAAAACATTTCTGAAGCAGAGTAAAGGTTACATAACACTGTAGCATCTGAACATGGCAACCCAATGAGCTTTACCCAGCATGGAGCATGTGAAATAAAGGCCAACCGAGATGTAAGAGCTCTTTGTTTTCCAAATGGCATGCATGGTATTAAATCATAGGTCAATACGCCTGAACTGAGAGACATTCCCAGGACCGGATCCCAAATAACTTACACTGAATCCGGGCTCTCATTCCCACAATTCCGACTTGCTAAATCACTTATTCCTCTATCATATGCCAACAGTCCTGAATCACTGAATCCTAAATCAAAATCCATAATCAATTAAATCACATTCCTACAGATCTGAATAGCCTCAGGCTACTACTGTAATCACATAGATGAATAATGAATACACAAATTAGTTAGTAAGTAAATACATTTGCTCTCTTTACCACAGAGTCTGTACTAACCAACAGAAGCTCTATAGACACCACCAGGACACGATGGCTAAAAGAATGGCCCTTTGGCTTGATTAGTGGTTGTGTTGGTAAAGATTGTTATACAATTGTTATAACTGAAATATAGTAAAATACAGTGGAATCATTTACATACTATCTGACTCACAACCTTTAAACCGTTATATTAATCATTTACTTTTGCATTATAATGTTTTTCAGACAAAAATATTTTATTATTAAGTTAATTAGTTAAACAATTACTAAATAAGTTATTTTACTTTAAAATAACTAACCACTGAGGAAATACTTTTTCGATGTTTTAAACGAGGTATATTAAAATATTAAACTTTTTAAAATATACTTTTAATCATGTTTTAAAATTATATTTCTCATGTTAATACCATGCCAGAGTTTTAAAGTGTGACAATTAGACTTGAAGACGAATTGTCCTTACTCTACAGAAATGTCAGTTTCAGTAAAATGAAATGATCTGCAGTAAAACCTCCAAGACATAAAAATCGAAATGTAGTCCCGAAAGGGTGAATATGAAGAGCTGCAAAATGCCCTAGACAACAACAGGAGCAAAAACAATAGTTACAGTTGCACTGCACATGAGACTGTGACTGGAAATCTATGGATAGAGAATAGAGTGGTTACATATATGATGATCTGAGAAGAATTTCTTTTTTTCATTCTAGTTGTTACAAATTCTTCCTTTTGTGTTTGTTTTGCTCTTCCTTTCTTTCCTAAGTTAGTTCTAGTTTTTACAAATCCTTCTTTTACTCCTTTCTTTTAGATGTTACACATTTTCCTTCCTTCCCTTCTTTCTTCCTTCCTCCCTTCTAACTGTTATAAATTCTTTCCTCCTCCATTCTTCCTTACTTTCTAACTTACTTACAAATTCTTTTTACTTTCTTTCCTTTTTTGTTCTTACAATTCCTTCCTACCTTCCCTCCTTCCTTCCATTTGGTGGTTATAAATTCTTCCTTTTTTTCTTTCAGTTGTTACAAATTCTTCCTTCCTTCCTTCCAGTTGTCACAAATTTTTTCATTATTCCTTTCTTCATTCTTATTGGTTCTTACAAGTTCTTCCTCACTTTTTACCTTCCTTTTGGTTGTTACAAATTCTTCCTTCTCCACTTCCTTCCTTCCTTTAAGTAGTTACAAGGTTTCCCTTTCTTTCTTATTTCCAGTTGTTACAAATTTTCCTTGCTTTCTTCATTTTGTTGTTCTAAATTCTTCCTTCTTTCCATCCTTCCTTCCCTCCTTCTTTCCTTCCTTCCTTCCATGCTTCATTTTGGTTAGCTTTTTTTTGTTATTTCCTTTCTTCCCCTTCAGTTATTAAAAATCATTCCTTCCTTTCTTCCTTCCTGACTATAAACCGTCCTACATTCTCCTACAAATCCTTACTTCCTTTGTGACAAATTCCTCTTTCCTATTTCCCCTTCTTTCGGTCTTCCTTCCATTCAGTTGTGACAATCCTCCCTCTTTACTTTCACTTATAAAAATTCCCTGCTTTTTTATGTAGAATTTGCAATGTACATGCTATGTATTCTCATAACGTTTATTATTTTTTTCTTCATATTTCAGGCCATTTGTTTTTGACAAGAGTTTGTTTACAGCGTTTTGTAAGCATCACATCTTATTTCTTTACTTGGTACATGTCTTTACTAACACTGCATTACTACATTTAACTTTTTTTTGTTGCATCAAATGTTAACAAATACTGTAGGCTAGGTCTTCATATTAGTCTGAATATGTGTAGCAAGTGACATTTGCGGCGAAGTCATCTCCTGTCTAGACCACAAAATGGATCAAAAATAGCACCAAGTCATAATGTGATCAATGGGATGGCTAGTGAAGACGCACCACACTGACGTTTCTATAAAATGTTACTTTGACTGTTAGAGTATCTACAGGTGCACTACAAAAGCAGTTTGTAGCATCTGTCGGATCGCTAATAACCACACTTTTGCTACCGTCACGACAGAAAAAACATACATTTTTTTTTCTCATAAACAGGACATCAAAGTTGGATCACACTTTCTTTTACCTTTTACAAAAGTTAGATCATTCAATGTTTTTTTTTTAATTGTAGCTATAAATATCTGTCCTTTATACATACAGTACACTGCCAAAATATCTCTACTTGTACAGTCTGCTTACTAGAAGAATACAGATTACACATATCTTACACTGTGCTGCTATACATATTGTAGGTGTGCCCTCCCACCAGTCAAACACAGTTAAAGTCAATGAGGCAGTAAGGCTACGCAGACACATCATCGACTTTAACAGCGTTATAGGACAATAATGCATTGCGGCTGTGATTGTGAGAACTACTAAACAAAGAAACAATTATTATAATTTTTAAATAAAATTATTGAAAAAAATACAAAAAAACTGTTACAAATAAATTGTGATCTAAAATCATGATACAAAGTTTTTTTTTTTCCACAGTTAAAAGTTTTAATGTAAAGGAGATTGATGATATTAAAATAAGTTGAACATTTTATTATGAACATTTTTAAAAAAAAATTTGGAATGAATTACAATGTTAGTTTAGGTATCATATCAGTATTTATGCACTATTCCAATACCTAAAATAATCATAATTCAGGTAATTTTTTGGGATTAACCACAATGTTAATTTAGGTATTAAACTTAGGTATTTATGCACTATTTTTTTTTCACCTTTCGAAATTCCTAAATATCTGTGTATAAAGATGAGTTCAATAAGATGCTATGTACTGTATTACAAGCAAACAAATCCCCTTAAAATATATTTTGAATATACTTTAATCATGTTGTTCGCATAATTTTTAAATCTAACGCATAATATCATTATTATTCACATAGTTCAATACACAGATCATAAAATGACTCCTTAGTCGTTCACCTAACAATATCCACAGTGTGCATCGATTTCTCGTGTACAAAAATATATTGCAAGATATGTAGTCTTTATTTACAACTCGTGAAAAGTTCTATTGTTTTTTTTGTGTATCCGCGGTCAGCTTACGTTCCTGATCGTTTCTATGTATTTCCCACAAGCACACGGAGGACTGACGTCTCATATTCTGCCACGCGCCGCCACATTGTGCTGATACCGGACCCTCACCCCTTCTCCGCCTAAAGTAAGCAGCATGATCATTGTTTAAATCCCTGATTTTTTTTTTCAATGTTTAAACATGCATTCAGCAAATTTGTGTTTTATGTTTAAATATAAGACTTTTACATGTTAAGCACTTCAGGGGGAACTAAATCCTTTTATGTGGTTAAAATAAATACTGTACATTTGGCCTCTTTGAAATAATGGTAACTGATTGTACTTTTTTTTATTGCGGGAGTGATGTCATTAAGGGACATTTTTTTTCTTATATTTATCATCAACCTTTTATTTTTATTTATTAGCTTTTAGAGTAAATCTTAAAAGATACATCAACGGCTCTTAAAGACAAGCGATGTAAAGTTAAAGGTACACTATGTTCACATCCCTATTACTAAAGGTGCAAATAAAATTTCCTTTATAACACCACTCCAACAACAAGATTACTTTTAACGTGCCTTTATT